>NC_063064.1:12779643-12962143 GCF_018812025.1 Megalobrama amblycephala | reverse complement strand
CTTTACCCAGAGTGGAGTGTTGATGTGTCCGTGTCCTACATGCATAATTAAACGGACGAATGACAGAGTGACGCACATGCCTGGCACATCTATTCTATAACACAATCATATTCAACACAACAGCAGTTTAACAGGCCCTGTACACACCCAAGAACACCCTGGGGTGCTGTCACACCAGTTCTATCAGCCCAAAAATTTATGGTACCTTCAGCAACTTGTATGAGCAACATTCTTGTCACCAACCTGTTCTAGTATTTTTGAGTTTATATTTAACACTCCTCCATCTCATCATGGTAGAAAAGGTAACAACAAGCCAGCAGTTGCATATTACAATGTGTGAAAGCTCTTAAACGTTCTAGAGTTGACAAGTATTCCAGTAAAGTTCCAGATTTTTTTTCCATTATGTTCACAGAGAATATTTTTTTTACATTCATGCATTTGACAGATGTTTATATCCAAAGCAACTTGCATGCTATAAATTTGACTTTCCCTGGAATACAATCCTTGACCTTGCTGTTGCTCGTGCCATGCTCTACCAGGCAGCAGAGTTAAAGGAAAGCTTAGAAATCAGTTTGATTTATAAATCATTGGATTCAATTTGATTGCATAAGCGACTGGATAGAGTAACTTTTTAAAATGCATTTATAGGTTTCTTAAAATACATCCCTTATAATGTATAAAAGTAGGGCTGAAAATGGACCAGTTAAAAAAAACTACTTCAGATTGTTTTTTTGTACCAAAAGGAAAAAGCACTGCATCTATTCCATAAAGACACTGCAATACAAATAATGTGTTCATTAATAATGACTAGACATGGAAAGATACTTTGAATTCCAGTACCAATTACTTACTAAAATATGTAACCATTAGTAACCTAATCCAAATGTCAATTTCACTTTGATACTTTTAGCTACTTGTATCTACAAAATACAGAGGTATCAAGATGTGTGTTTTTTTTTTTTTTTTTAAATGAACTATTTTTAAAGGTGGGGTATCCATTTTTTCAACAATGCTGTTGGACATTGTTGATATTTGAAATCAACCTAAACAAACCCACCCGTCTCTTCATTGCTCCGCCTCCAAAACTCATTCTAAAATCCTAACCACCCTGCTCCGAGTCAGTCTCGAACCCCGGCGTGATCGCTGCTGGCATGCGAGGTGAGTGCACTAACAATGACGCTAAACACCTCATTCTCTAACGGTCGTCAGTGCACAGTGGTTTACCTGCACAACTCTCACTATCTGGCAACTGTTACACATGCAATACGAGAGTGGATGTCTGTGTATCACAACTGATGCACAACAAAATGCTCCACGAAAAATAAAGTGCAGTTGATGAACAAATGACAAGGAAGCACAAAAAAATGAACGTACAGTACACAAGAGTAAATGCAAACAAAAAATTGTTGTTAGTCGCCAACAGCACAGCAGCCCCAGACCATCATGACACTCAAACCCAGTGTTACTCACATGAAAAGAAGGTTCAAAGCAGCCTCCACGTCTGTTTTCAGACCTTCCCTCTTTCCAGCGCTGGAAAGCTTTTCTAATATTAACGCAGGTCCTAAAGCACTTGCCCAGTTATAAAACTTCATTCTAGTGATATTCTTTTGCTCTTTTGCATTGCGTCTCATTTCTCTTTCTACGTTTTTTCTCTTTCTTGCTCGTTCAGTCTCCACGACCTGTCATACACCCCCCTAATGCTGATTGGTTAGACGTTTGTTGTTGGTGTCGGCCCGACTAACTTCCAAACAGTGTAGTTGAAAAAAATGGATACCCCACCTTTAAGATGACACAGCACCTTAATTAACACACTAAACATAACAGGCTGCTCAAGAAAAACTGTGCAAGCAGCAATGCAATGAGCAAAGGCATTCGCATGCATGTGTATGGCTGTAGCAGCAGTGCATTAGATGGCATAAATTTAAAGACATATTTTCAGAATTCCTTTTTGGGTGAACTATCCCACTCATCTTGTTGACCGTCATGTACTAATACATGAAGAATTCAGCCAGCAGCCTTTGCCTAAGAGATATTCAGCAGAACAGCATCTTTATTTGTGTGATACTGCATAGATTCTGTATACTTTAAAAATATTCCTGAGTTCTGACATATAAGCCTGTCACTAGAAATAGCCAACTAGCTATAACATTATCACAGGGCTACTGAAAATCTGAACTACTGGTCCTGCTGAATAAACATCCTTATTATTTCGCCCTCCTGTGACATAATTTATCAAAATAATTTTTAAATATTGCTGCAATTATAAGTTAACAAATAGCAATTCATTCTAATTCTACCATTTAAAGAGTTAGTTCACCCAAAAATGAAAATTCTGTAAAATATTTCCTTACCCTCATGTCATTCCAAACCTGTAAGACTTTCGTTCTCATCTTCGGAACATAAATGAAGATCTTTTTGATGAAATCTGAGAGCCTTCCACGCGTTTTAGACGCGATATGTGAACGGCCCCTTACGCAGCATGTTTGAGATACCGCAAGAGGTTTGTTCTCACGTGTGAAGCAGGCTGGGGTTGAGCTGCTGTTTATGTTCGTTAATCAATATTTATGTGAATAAAAACCTCAAATTAAATCTGTTCATCATATAAAAGCGATCAAATCTCTTCAGAAAATTTGGACTAAACCACTCAATTCATATGGATTAGTTTTGATCTCTTCATGAACTTTTGGAAGCATCAAAGTGGTAGTCACAGAGGGACAGAAAGCTCTCAGATTTCATCAAAAAGATCTTCATTTGTGTCTTATGGGTTTGGAACAACATGAGGGCGAGTAATTAATGACAGAACTTTCATTTTGGGGTGAACTAACCCTTTAAATTGATCATAGAGGCTTTATTATTTAAATGTCATATTTCAAGATGCATGCATTATATCTACAAGATTTGTAATTGTTTTATCTTGAAAGAAATTGAATCATTACACCCCTACACCTTCGAAAGCAATGTATTTTCTGTGGCTGAAATGGGTCAGCTTATTCTCTCCATCACCCACCCCCCCCCACCCCACCCCCCCAGTACCATTCTCATAGCTTCCCAAGGTCACATCACTCTGTCTGTATGAGTGTGTGCCTTTGAGCAATAATACAATCCACTACAGTCAAGACACTCAGCACACCCAACAACGGTGGCATTATAAATCTCTATGCAGCTATCTGTCGGCATATAACTTAATTTGCAAAATATTTGTTGCGAGTTGTTCCTGTATAAAACCATACATGATGAATGACAAACAACTCTCCATACCTTCAGTTCCAGTCATCCTGCTCGTCTTCTCAACACAGAAATCTGATACTGTGGATAAATCTAAGAGGAAATCCAGAACAATGACAGTCCCTCAGTGTCACTGTCCTCTTGACACTTCAGTCAACTTGCCCCTCATAAATGTAGGATTATCACATGCTGAAAAGAGTAAAAAGGCATTTGGTTTAGTAAAGTAATACTGACTTCTCCAGAAACAGTACATTAATATCATGTTAATACAAATTCGATCGAATTTGCACCATTCAAGCATTTTTTTAAAGAGTTCATATAGGCCGTAAGGTGAAGCCGTTTTTCGTTTCATCTCGTTCCCATATATGGGGCACTAAATTATTTTCATTCCAATAAAAAGATCTATTGGTTTTGAGCGATAAAATAAAAGTTCTCCATGTATAATCCTGCAGTTTATGTTTTATTAGTGTTTAAAGTCGGCAATAGTTCCTTCCTCGCGTAATTGTATTTTCATCATGAGTGATTAGGCTTCGCGTCACGTGCGGGAAGCACGACCAATACAGTGGCCACTTTTTGGAACGGCGTTTAAACATGATTCCAAGATGTCTGCGCCCTTGTTGTCAATATCGAGTAGCGAAGAAGAGGAAATTACGCCGAGACCGTCTTCTAAACTCCGTAAAAAGGATTATAAACAATGCTATATGCATCTCGCGCCCATAAAGAAAGAAGAAACAAAGGATTTTACACGCACACGATGGGATACATACAGAAATAGCGTCAAACGGTGGCTTGGTTTGCACGGTGAGAATCAGAGAATAGCAGAAACATACAAACATTGTCTAGAAGTGGAGTTTGAAAATGTTCCCGAAGACGCTGGGTTTCACTCCACTTGCTACAGGCGTTTCATTGACAAAAAGCGCCTGGATGCGGCAGAGAAACGTGTCATACGGCATCCTGAAGTTCAAGATGCTCACAAAGACCAGTCTGTGTCATCGAGTAGTAGTACCTCAACAACTGAATGTCCTAAAAAGAAACTTAGGTCCAGGACGGGCCTGCCAGTAGCTTGTGCAGGTCCTGTGCTTCCTGCCTTGTGCATAATTTGTAAGAAAACAGACAAGTACATTACTGTGGCAGGCAAACGCCAGAAGGACCATCTTTCACAGGCAGAAACGTTGTCTGCAGGTGAGTAAACACACACACACACACACACACACACACACACACACACACACACACACACACACACACACACACACGTTTTAACTTTTAAGTTTTATGCTATGTGCTGGATACCATGGCTAAATTTAAATTACAATTACATGATTTATTTAATGTTTACAGATTTTCATTGTTTTGCATACAGCTACAGCCAGAACACTCAATATTGTTTAATGGTTAACAGTTTTTATATTATGGTTTTTATTTACAATATTGTTTCATAATATATAATATTATATACTATTTATTTACAGGCCAGTTGCTGAAAGCTGCTGAGATGAAGGAAGACACTAGCATTCTTGTGCATATTCAAGACAAAGACTGTGTGTCTCTGGAGGTGCGATACCACAAGACCTGTTACAGACAGTACACCAGGTTCTTGACAAAGTCTACTGCAACAGTTACTGGGACCTCAGAAGAACAGTGAGTTATTATATTACATTATCAAATGATAATTAAAAATTGTAGTACATTTCCAAGGTAAAACATTGTCTACATAGTCTGTATATTTGTCTCTAAACACAGTTTTGACTGCAAAACTCTTGGCACAGTAATTCAATATGATGAAATGTGTAGTGGTTTGTGAGGGGTGAATGAACAAGTAATGTTTTATTACCAATTATTATATTTGATATTTAAAATAGAAGCCATTGTGAAATAGTTATGGCACAAAATAATATGTCTTTTCTGTTTTTTCTGTTGTATTTTCAGAAATGAGCCAACCTTCGATGCTAGCTACAGGATCTTCTGTGAGAGGATCATTCGCCATAGAATAATTGTAAACCAAGAGGTGCTGACACTGATGCAGCTAAGAAGGATCTTTTTAAATCTTGTGAAAAAACATGAAGATCTTGATGCTTCAAACTACAGGTAATTTAAATACCACAAGTTTCTTTTAAATACGTAGCTTTGGAAATAATGTTTATGCAACATTTTTATATATCTTTATACCATTGTGATCATCTTTCACTGTATCTTTGTTTCAGGCAGGATAAATTGAAGAGGAGGTTGATCCGTGATTTCCCCCAGCTGGTATTTCACTCGCCCAACAAGCGCAACATCAGTGAGCTGGTATTTGTTGAGACACTGTCTGCAGATAAGCTGATCGACAGGCTCCCTCATCCATCAGGTACAGAAACAACAGAGTCAACTGAGGCAACTAGCCAAAGTGACTGTGAAAACACGCCAAGTACAACAGCTGATCCGCAAAGACAAACTTCAGTGGCCTCTGTCAATACTACAGAGAGCACAAGGACACTTTATAGTGCAGCATTGATATTAAAGAATCTTCTATGTGACGCTCCTGGTATGACATGTCCATGGCCACCCACGTCAGATGATTTAAATGTGAGTGAAGCAAAATCTGTTGTGCCACTTGAACTGTACAATTTGATTTCCTGGATTATTGGTGCAACTGAGGAACCAACACTGGCCCATTATGTTGATATTACAGATGATTTGAACCTAAAAGTGATATCTATTTGTCAAGACATTGTGTATCTCGCATCTAAGGGCCGGAGGCAGACACCCAAATCATTGTGTCTTGGTCTAACCATTCGCCATTTAACAGGTTCATCACAAATTGTGTCACTTCTAAATAGACTAGGACATTGTGCATCATGGGACACAGTTGTCAGTCTAGACAGTAGCCTTGCCCAACTTCAACTAGTAGAGGGCAGAGACAGAATACCAAAGGGGTTCTCAAAGAAGGTTCCTACAATACTTGTGTGGGACAATATTGACTTTGGGGAGGAGACATTATCAGGTCGTGGAACTACTCACCACACAAATGGGATTATGCTGCAAAGTTCTGTAGTTCAACATGTGTCAACAACAAACAGACAACCACTACAGAAGGGAGTTACCTCATTCAAAGCACCCCCTTGCATCCCTATCGAACAGTACCATCAGTCTAAAAGACAAGGACCACAGAACTTGTTTCATCATGAAAGTGTTCCATTACAGGTAGACACATACAAATTAAACACCATGTCTGCTGCACAAACTGAACTGGCATATGTTTTTTTAAAGTTCATAGATGCTGAAAGATGTACAATCCCAAACTGGACAGGTTTCCATACATTGCTTCAAGGTGATGGCACTCTGCAAAAGTCAGCACTGTATTATCTTCCAGTCATTGAGGCTTCACCAACAGAGATGTCAACAGTAAACACAATCCTGAAGCGAAGTGTCCAAATTGCTGATCAGCTAGAATTGGACCATATAGTGTTAGTTTTTGACCAAGCTATATATGCCAAAGCTCAGCAAATCCGCTGGAAAGACAACGACTTTACTAAGCGTATAGTGATTAGACTAGGTGAATTTCACACATGCATGTCCTACCTGAGCATTCTAGGAAAAAGGTTTGGAGATGCAGGACTGCAAGACATACTCATTGAGTCTGAAGTTGTTGCCCCAGGATCCATCAGTGGAGTGATCAGTGGTCATCACTACAACCGCAGCATGAGGGCACACAAACTTCTGTATGAGAGTCTGCAACGCATCAGATTTCTCACCTTCTTAGACTCTTTGCCACCAGAGGAGAGAAATGAGTGTATGGATGTCATGAATGAGATCAAATGTGCATTCCTGGACAAAACCATGGATGTTTTGTGTGCAAATGAAAAATTTGACGAAATTTGTTCAAAATATGTAGACTTTGTAAAAAGAATAAGTGCAGAAAACCCAACGTTTGCCTTCTGGAGTTCATACATCGACATGGTACAGATACTCCTTCTGTTTGTGAGAGCAACACGAGAATCGGACTGGCAGCTTCACCTGTCAACAGTGCGCTTGATGATGCCATGGTTTTTTGCTTATGATCGTGTAAATTATGCTAGGTATATACCTTCATATTGGCTGGAAATGGTCAATTTGCCCCTCACCCATCCTTCTTGCCACAGTGAGCTCAGTGTTAAAGGCCAGTGGACTGTCCAACGTCAAAGTGTCCATGGATTTTCCTCGATTGCTTGTGACCAGGCCATTGAGCAAACATGCAACAGGGATTCCAAGACAAAGGGTGGTTGGACAGGGATAACACAGAATCGAGCTGCAGTATATCGGTGGATATTGTCTCAACATGAAAGGGCTGCCATAGCAAGACAATGTGAGGCAATGGCTGGTAAAACTCCCGATATAAGGAAACGTAAAGACCTTGACAGCACACGAATTCATGCTGATGAAAAGGCTGTGACCAGAATAATTTCCACCCTAGGTTGTATGCTGAATCCTTTTGACACACACCAAGATGGCATTGTGTGTCTTAGCTCTGGGACAGTCGCAGCTGAAGAAATCATGAGGGATTTGCTCACAGCTCCGGAAAAGGGGGAAAATGCTGTCAGAGAGTTTATGGACCAAAGACTGTTATCACCATCAGTTGATATATTTGCTCCCATCAAAACACAAAAACTAAAGACCTTCAGTGACCAAGCAAAGACAAAGAAGAAATCGGCAGCAGGCAAGGAAGTGATTCTGCGTGCCGACAAGAAGCTATTCTCCAGACTACTCATCATAGGTCAAAGTAGAAAGATAGAGCTGCGGGAAATTCTGTCCTACTCCTTGGGAACTGTGTCATATCCTTTAGCCAGTGCTGATGGTTCACTTGCTAAAACAAACAAATCAGCTTTAATGGATTTATTGGAAACCAAAGGTGAAGAATGTTTAGTTGACAAAGTTCCGGCAGATGGAGCTATTCTCTTCGATGGAATGGCGGTCATTCAAGCCATTCGGTCCATACCAAGTACCTTTGGAGAGCTCGCCGAGACCATACTGCAGTACATAGTCAAGCTTGCTCTGAAGTACAACTGTACACGGATAGACTTTGTGATTGACCAGTATCCGGAAATGAGTATTAAAAATCTAGAACGTTCACGTAGAGCTGGTGGTGGTACACAACTGGTGAAAATTTATGGACGGGATCAGAAGACACCAACACAATGGAAAAAGTTTCTATCAGATGGAACAAACAAAGAGGCACTGGCAGAATTCCTCTATGTTGTGTGGCGAGATGCTGATCTTACCACTGTGGGCAAGGACTTAAGCTTGTACATAGCACATGGAGACCTGTGTCACTGCGTGAACGTAATGCAGGAAATAAAGACTCTCAGTGCTGTTGAAGAACTGACATGCGATCATGAGGAATGTGACACCAGGTTGTTTTTACATGCACAACATGCTGCAAATGAACATCAAACTGTAGTCATCAAGAGCCCTGATACTGATGTGGCAGTGATTGCTTTAAGTCTGCAGCCAGATTTACCATGTAAGTTGTATTTTTTCACAGGGGTTGGCAACAAAACAAGGATCATTGATTTAGCTAAGTTGTCATCAGCTCTTGGCACCAGTGTGTGTTTGTCACTTATTGGGATCCATACCTTCTCAGGTTGTGACTCTACAAGTGCCTTTTATGGCAAAGGCAAAAGAAAGGCATTTTCTGTTGCTTGTGAGAAAGAGGAATACCTGAATGCATTTACAAATCTGGGTAAAAGTTTTAACCTGGACCAGTCTACCTTTGACATACTTTGCAAATATGTGTGCCACCTCTATGGCCAGTCATCTGCCGAAAATGTGAACGATGCAAGATACAAAGCATTCTGCATGGCATCATCAGCTTTGCCAGAACTATCCATGCCTCCGACATGTGATGCACTACACCAGCACTGCAAAAGGGCAAACTACCAAGCAGCCATAATGAGACATTCTCTGAAAGCTATGATGTCTGCCCCTTCACCCGTCGGCAATGGATGGCACCTTGAGAATGGGGAGTTAACAGTAACCTGGATGACTAGAAATCCTGCACCTGAAAGTGTTTTGCAGGTAGTCCACTGCAGTTGCAAGCAAGGCAAATGTGAGACTGGAAGATGTTCCTGTATGTCTGCAAGACTGTCTTGTACTGATTTTTGTCGGTGCCAGAATTGTGTAAATGTTTCAAAGGAAACAGAGGAAAGAGCTACATGGGATGGCTCTGATAGTGATAGGGATGATACTGATGAGTAAAGATGTGCTGTGCATTATCTTAAGCTGATTTTCAGTTGTAATGAATCTATTGTGGAATTGTTCATTTTTGGCATTATTCATAATTAAGGGGGGTGTGGTCACATTTTGAGTCATTTCAGCCAACTTGGGCCAAAGTGTGCTGCTTCTTTATGTTTCTGTGATTACACAGTGCCTACTGAAAATTTTGATGTATAATACATCACAGTTTTGCTAAAATTACAATGTGTATGTTTAATTTTACTTGGTGCCAATCCATGAAGTTGAAGCATATTTTCTACAAATTTGCCAAATTTTATGGTCTACATTCACACTTGAGTATTTAATGCACCAAAACCTTTCTCAAATGTTTTGGTACATGTGTAAAGGTCAGTTTGAGAGAGATTTTGTGTTGCTAAAATGAAAATAAATAAAGTTATAAGCAAAACCAGCAGCATAAGATTTTATTTTTTTTAAAATTCACAATTATACACATTTATGGATCGTGACAAAAAACTGCAGGATATTTTGCGGAGAACTTTTAACATAAAGTCCAAAAGGGTGTTGTCTATGCAAAAATGCATTTAAAATGTAGTGCCCAGGCGTGGGAACGAAAATCACTTTCTAGCCACTTTTTCCTTGTTCACCTTATGGCCTATTAGTGAGACAAACGGATGTGGCTGAGGGCTGAATTAATCCGATCATTTTCCTGAAATGTCCGTTGATGCAGTTGCTAGCTGAGTTAGCTGCCCGGCTAGCTGGTAAATGGACAGTTTACGCCCAACCCAGGCTAATACTATTAGATGGTCGATATAACGCGCCGCTGCACACGATCACCAGCAGAGACTGATAATAAAAAAACAGAAACATTGCGCTCAAACCATTCGAGCGGAAGGAAGAACGACCAGCCCTTAAAACTAGTTACATTATAGACTGTATGTAAACGCCTGTCAAAGTCATAAAAACAGACAGCCGACAGCATCAGCATCGGATCACGCGAATGAGCTTGTTTGGGTGGCACCACCTTATATCAGCAGCAGACAGACATACATACAAGATGTTTACATGATGCTAGTGGGTGGATTCCTGTTTGTTTGCGATTACATTATTTACAGATTATCTACATTTTACCAACAAGCACTCCTTACCTGAAAGAACCACTAACGTTACCTTTATAATAATAGTTATTTGCAATATAACAATTAAATCATAAGCTTTACCATATCGGTTTAATAGAACTATAAATAATCAATTAGGTGGAAGATTTATAATCTCTTTAAGATTTATAATGTCAACTCTTAGGTAATGCTTCTACTTTCTATTACGATGATGATGATGAAGATATTCTGACTATTTTTTGACTGTAATATTAAGATTTTATGGTTTTGCGTTTGTTAACACCTTTATTTTGTTAGCTAAACGTATTCATTTATCTCCAAGATGCATATTTTTCTGTTCAGACTAGTGATACATTTCCAAATCCCCTATTAACGTAAACAGTTATTTTTGTTTGAATGTTATGCTACAATGTAATACTCTGTACTTTTCTCTATACATTTTACTAGTATTTATGTTACTTAATAAAGCAGTGAGATGTATTGGCGTAAATGTAGGTTTTTGTGGTGTCTGACCTGCTGCACCTGATCTCGCGGCGTGCTCTAGGCGAGCAGCGCGCGGCTAGGCTGCTAACGTCATCAGCAACACAGGCTAAAACCGACTAGCTCGCTAACAGCTCAACCCACAAACTGACCGACAGTGCCCAGCCCCACAAACCGAACTACAACATATCGGCGGCGGCTTCGAGTTAACGTTGTAAATGTATGGAAGGCAAAAGCATGCGGGTTTTGCTGTTACAACTTACATGAGCGCTGAGAGAGAATTGTGCTGATGTCCGTTAATTTCTTCAGATGGAACACTCCCACGATGACGTCAGAAGCGCGCTCACAACGCGTGGGGGAAGCAGCAGTCACACTGCGCGTGGCACGATATGACGGAGTGACCACATCAGAGGCTCAAAAGCGCAACTTGGACTGTGGTTATTAAAATGAAGAAGTCAGTTTCACTTAAAGGGATAGTTCACCCGAAATCATAAGATCATCTTTTATTCGTCCTCATGTTGCACGAAACCTATGAGACTTCCATACAAATGAAAGCAAAAGGTAATACAACACTAATTAAAGGGTTAGTTAACCCCAAAATGAAAATAATGTCATTTATTACTCACCCTCATGTTGTTCCACACTCGTAAGACCTTCGTTAATCTTCGGAACATAAATTATATTTTTGTTGAAATCCGATGGCTCAGTGAGGCCTCCATAGACAGCAATGGCATTTCCTCTCATTAATGCAGGCTACTAAAAACCTATTTAAATCAGTTCATGTGAGTACAGTGGTTCAATATTAATATTATAAAGTGACAAGAATATTTTTGGTGTGCCAAAAAAAACAAACAAAAAAAAAAACACGACTTATATAGTGATGGCCACATCAACTGTTTGGTTACCTATAATCTTCAAAATAGGCCTATCTTCTGTATTAAACACAAAGAAACTCATACATATTCAGGGGAATAAATGACAGAATTCATTTTTGGATGAACCATTCCTTTAATGTAAATTGTAACACTTAAGGAACATTGTTCTAGAAATATTTAGAGCAGTATACATTCCATACAATACATGATTTTATCCATTGAAGTTTATGAAAGGAAAAACAAAAAAACAAAAAAAACAAAAAAACACACCAACTTGAAATTGGGAGTAAAAAAGAAACTGAAATTGTCCCTTTATTTGAAAACTGGTGTTTAAATACCAAGCAAACAGCTTTGAAAATGACTTTCCTTTAGTCTTAAGCTTGTGTCTGTTCTAATTAGCTCAGTTGAAACCAACTACTAGTGTCTCATGAAGCTTTATTAGGTTTAAGTGAACCTGGAAAAATGAAAAGAAAAGGCATTCAATTTTCTTTTGGCATCTAAACCACTTTGAAGTAACTCAACATTTAATCATCTCACACGTCTCATCACAGCGTGTCTGCAATACCTGTACAGGACAGCTGTACCAGGATGAACAAAAGACTTGAAGGGTTGACGCCCATAGAACATTGGGTACATCGGAGGATAACCTGCAAACTGCTCAAACTGAGCAGCGGTGGTTGTGGAACATATAGGGAGGAAACATTGGGTACCTGGGCCGTTGTGCTGCAGAACCACCAGAATGTAAGCAAGGATCAAACATTGACATGGGATACATGTGAGGGAACACATGTTGGTTAGGGTCTTGAAGAGGAGGAGTTGTAGGAGGCACAGTGGGAGGTACAGGGTAACCAGGAGAATGTGGATGATACCACCAGGGTTTTCCAAACGGGGAAGGGTAAGATATTTGTCGACTGTCCAATGGGTCCTGGACAGGAGCAATGGTTGTTGGGGCCAGCATTGGAGTCACAGGACAAGAAAGAGTCACTTCCCGGTCACCGTACATCAGAGGGAGCTGCATTTCAGCATCCTGAGGAAGACATGAAACGTCAACTACCATACATGTAAAATCAGACAAGTGCACTCAATTATTTTCACCTTCACTTCCAAACAGCTTCCAAATGGTGCCGTGATAACCAGTGAACCATCAACAGTCTCCAGTGTGAATGAGCATTTGGGAGGTGTTAAAAGTAAAGGCTGCCATGATCCATCAACTACAAGAAAGAAAAACAAAAGGCTCAAACACCTCAACTTAGATAAAATGCAAATAATTAAGTTACTTACCTTTAACTTTAACATCATCTACTCCGACGCCAAGTGAGATAGTCATGTAAGAGGGAAAGCAGGACACTGTAGGGATGAGATGACTTGCAGGGCAAGACATTTGCACGGGAGCCCCCATTACAAGCAGTGGCAGAACATAACTTCCGTCCTTTTAGGAGATATAGGAAGAGAAAGAACTCCAAATCATTCAAGGCTCACTCTTCACATGGTCAGAGCAGAGCTACAGTGCACTTATCTTTAGCATGCACACTAACCTGTAGTCGGACGCAGCCCTGGTATGGAGCAACAAGAGAAACATCTCTGCGTGCCCGCTTCAGCGAGAAACCACAGCTGGCTGGCATCTCAGACAGAGGCACTATTGACTGATCTCCTGGTGGAGGAGAGTTAATTCATGAATTAAATAAAAATAATTATAATCCCACATACTCACAAGCCCAAAACATCTTACCTCGATCAACCAGAAAGTGTGGAGTTTTTGTTGCCCCTGGAATGCGCAAGGTCATTGAATCACTTCCACATTGCACAGAAGGACCCAAACGATGCAGCTTAGCTTCAGCAAGGTGGAACCGCTCTTAATATAGAATAAAAAGCACATTAAGAAATAAAAACCCCAAACATGTTAAGTTATATCCCTCTATTAAAAAGACCCATTTAAAAAAAATTTCTAATTAACTTCTTTTGACCGATATTCATCAAACTGTTCTGCTCATTTGAGTTCAGAGGTTCCCTTTTCTTTGTCAGATACGGTACCTTCAGCACCTATTAAAAGTGTGCCAAAACGGATTGTGTTTTCAGAGACCGCTCCAATTTCAGAAAAAGCACCAGGACCAGCCCTTAAAGATGAAATCAGTGTCATCACAACCATTGTGAAAAGCAAGATGTCCTTTGGCCAAAGCATGGTGAGTTTGTTATGATACCAAAACACCAAAAATTTAATTTATTGAAAAATCCTTGACTATAAAGGTTGATAAGTGTATCGAGACAAACTATGTTAGTTTTACTCACTTTTGAATCACTCGCTGATGCTGGTTGGCCAATCAAATCTATTCCTCAATCAGTTTGTTGTTTTCACCTGTGCCTCATTAAGCTGAGAGTTAACACAAGAGCCGTTTCTCAATATATGTACTTGTCTGTACTTGTGTTCTTGTGGACTTGTGAAACGTCGTCAGTCGCTGTCCAAGTACTGTTCCAATTCAAAGTTCGCATCTAGCCAAGTACAATTAAAATCCCCGGATGTATTCTTGATCCGCCCCTTTTATCGAGGATGCATCAAGAGGTGTCTTGGGTGCTTCTCAATTCTTATTTGTGCATCCTCGTTTCCTTTCCTTGCTTCCTTTCCTCGCGTCTTAGCTCAACCCCTTCAGGATGCGAGGGAAGGACACAAGGAAAAGAAGCGAGGACGGAGGAATTGAATCAAGTTAATGATATCCTCGCTCTCTTTAGTGTCATCAGCTGCACTCGTGGGATCTACCCATATGTTGTTAAAGTTTTGTTATTTAAAAAATATATAATATATATTAGTAAAGCAAGATGCCCGTTGAAATATGTGAGATGTAAAGTGTATTTAAACTGCATACATTAAAGCATACATTTAAATTATTGTAACAGATATGCAGGAGGAGGAGAATTTATGCGTGCGTCATGTTTCTCAACAAGAAAGTCTTCAGCAAAGGATGCACCGGTGTATCCTCGCTCATGACTCCTCAGAAAGCTTCTTCACTCCTCGTTCCTCGCCTCCTCGCGCTGCAATTAGAGAATTGAGATGTCCTTCAAGATGGCTGAGCTCGATTGGTTTCCAGGTCATATCATAGGATGGAGGACGGAGGAGAAGACGAGGAGGGATATTGAGAAGCACCCTGGCTGCGTCCGAAAACCTAGGTAGCTGTCTTGCTGCCTCGCTGTCTTATAAGAGAATGACTTGTACGGCAGCGTTTGTACATGAAGGCACCTCATGAAACTGATTTCAGACAGACTTCTGAGGCAGCGTAACAGTTTAATGATCTACAGCAATATAGCGCGAGCTTTGGTGAGAACTAAACAAATATTTAATTATTACAGTAGCAATTTCTCAATAGAAATTACATCAAAATTGAAATATGTTGGTCAAAATCGTACATTTATACACAAACTGAGCAGCAAACGCAACTTTCAGACGCCATCTTTATTTTTCTAGCTCAACTGTCACAGAATGGAAAGCACAGGATTGTGGGATATCAAAGGCAGCTAAGGATACATCTATGCTGCCTTGAAAAATCGATCTGAGGAAGGTATCTCACGAGACAGGAAGTGAAGCTAATATTGGATTCGGACGTGCCTTGATGCCTTACTACCTTGAAATGTGTCCTCAGAAGACAGCATTTTCCAGTTTTCAGACGCATGTGCAGATAGACAGCCAGGTATCCCAGAATGCATCTCGCACTAACCAGCAAGCGTCAAGTAAAGGAGAAAACCCGCATAATTTAAAAATATTAATGTTATTATGTCATGATATGTAGTTTTAAGAGTTTTTCAGGCGAGAATGTGCTGGTTTCAAGCTCTAATTTGTGGTTTATTGATAAAGATAGCGCCTTTCTGAAAATTTAATCTGACATTGTCGGAGTTGTTAGATCCAGGCGATCACCGGACGCTCAGCGCTCATACGCAGCCGAGAGCAGCCTTACCTCGGCGAGTCCTTCTGGCATTTGCCGCTGGCTCTGTTTTGGTTGAGAGCAAAGTGACGTTTCATAACTTTATATTAGGCTATTTAACTTTTGTATCCTACTAAAGCGCTGATTTTGTACGCTTGACTGAATTGTTTGCTTTATTTCTTATTGTATATTCTTATACCTTTTAGGTGGCTATTATCATTAAAACTGACAATTAACAAAAAGAGACAGGGTTTATGTTATAACCTATTTCATTTAATTACAGTGAAGATAATCAGAGTATGCAAAAATAGTATTACATTTAATATTTTTGAAATATATACGAAAAGAGGCAGGGTTGTTTAATATTTCGTTTTGTTATAAATATATGCAGACATTGCAGATAATCAATCACTCGTTGCCTGACGCTAATGTTTTTGTTTGTTTTTTAAATAAAACGAAAAGAGGCAGAGTCGTGTTTTATAACAAATTTTGTTTTATTGTTGGCTATATACATAAAGAGATAACCGGAGAGGCCAGGGGCCCGTTTCAGAAAGGAGGTTAAGTGAGAACTCTGAGTATGTTAATCCTGAAATGAGGGAAACTCTGGGTTTTCCGTTTCAGAATGGGAGGTATGTCAAACCCGAGAAAGCAGGGTAAGTCAAGCCCATTTCTGAAAGAGAGGTAACATACTCAGAGTCAGTTACCCTGGTAACTTACTCTGTGAACCTAACCTGGTCAGGAGCAGGTTTTCTTCGGTAAACCCAGAGTTTCCTTTGGTCTCCTCCCCCTTTTTAAAGTGCAAGTGATGTTTAAGTAGTTCATTAATTCGTTCACGCTGCAAAAATGCTTTTCTTACTGTATATTTTTTGTCCTATTTCAAGTACAAATATCTAAAAATTCTTAAATCAAGATGGATTTTCTATAGGCCTATAAGAAAATGATAGGCTATAAGATATTTAGTCGAGTTTCCTGGGGGGATCTAAATTAAGTGCATTTTACTTAAGTAAAATTATCAATATCTGCCAGTGTGGTAGCTAATAAAAATAATCTTAATGCAAACGGAAAACAAGATTATTCGGAGTGTCTATTACTAAGTGCGAATTTACAGTTGACCATCAATGTCACACAAGGTTAAAAACATTGCTTACGAATAGGTTGTCGAAATAGGAATAGGTTTCAGTGGTGTAGGCAGTA
The DNA here is from genome assembly GCF_018812025.1 of Megalobrama amblycephala. Lineage (NCBI taxonomy): Eukaryota > Metazoa > Chordata > Actinopteri > Cypriniformes > Xenocyprididae > Megalobrama > Megalobrama amblycephala. The sequence goes on along the minus strand of NC_063064.1, from coordinate 12,945,154 downwards.
GCGTTTTGGCGCGGAGAATTAACTTGTGATGCGATTGACGGGGTTTGAATCCGCCTTCTGCCCGAGCTCGCTATTCTTCCTTTTCCCATCACATCAGAAAGGCATTTATTTTCAATAAAAATTAAGAAAATGTTCTAAAAGTGGAAGTAAATTGCCTAACGAGTGTTTAATAATGATTATTGCTAATTATTGCATCCTGTTAAATTATTTTTTTATGCATATTAAATTATTAAAATAAAAAAATATTAAATTATCTCCTTTTTTTGCATGTGGGATACCATGAAAATGAATATTAGTTCAATAACTTACCATTCTACCAGTTTTCACCTTTGATATTATAACAGTGATAAGAATTAAACTTGCATTGACTCAGAAGTATGCAGACGTCATTTTGTCACGTGCTGTTGCCATGGTGAATCGTAATATCGGAGCTCCATTGATGATGGCTTTTCATAGTCGTGGTGCACGCGCTTAACTCCGAGTCAACCTACTCAGAGTCAATTGAACTAACTCAATTCAGCTGTTCTGAAACAGAAAACTCAGAGTTTCCCATTTCAGGGTTAGTCAACTCAGAGTTCAAGTTTCAACTCAGAGTTGGTTGAACCTCCTTATTGAAACGGGCCCCAGAGCGAGCTGAGTGACTTTATCAAGTACACTGCTGTTCCATTTGCAGAATCACCACCAGACTTGTGTTCTCCCGTCCATGGGAGTTCGTTTTCCTGAGTCGAACTTGCCAAATCCTAACTACCAAGGACGCAAGTCCGAACTTTGCGAACTTGGTTTTGAGAAACGCCTAAGGGCTGAATTTGAAATAGCATACAAGCCAGAGATTGTATAGACCCCTTAAAAGTTTGTAAACATTGCAACGTTTCCTGGTGGGCAGGGCTTAGCTGGAGGCAAAAAGAGACGCTGGACTCAATGTTGACAAGCGTAAGCTAGCATGTTTTAGGAGGGATTTATTAAACATAGATGCAGAAGAAGGTTCAGAACTGTCCGAATATGTACTGTCACCGTGACAGCTATTTTGTAAATTAACTTAACTTTTGGATATTTCCTAGACAACATATTAATTACTTTCCGGTGGTTTGGGGAATTTTGTCAAGGCTTATTGTCTAATGTAATCTAACGCTGGGCTAACTATGATTATGGCTAGCAATGTGGATTATTTTAAGAGACCATTCAAAGGATGGCACACACATCTATCGCTGTATGTTTGTTTATCATTTAAGCTAGCTAGTGTGCTGAAGGTTGGCGACTTTTCACCTATAAAACAGAAACTTGCTGATTTGTACTAGATAAAACCAACACACCATGCATCGATTATTTTACCTGATATGAAGTGTGCACTGCAAACACGAGTATTATTTATGATCATCTCCGTCCAGTCTGTATGCCGTATTGCATTCAACCACAATTATCTTTTTGATTTCTGTGAAGGAATGTCTGCCGGGATCTGGTAAAACTTTAGTTTTGAACCAAAAGTCCTGTTCCTTCTATTCTGGCAGCCAAAAACACAAGACGACATTTTAAAGTCAAAACCTCAAACTTTTAGCGCGCCTGCTATGAGTTCTTATTTATGTTTTGCCTCCAGCTAGAGCGGTGACGTCACAGTGACGTAGGCGATCAAGGGGTCTATATAATGGGGAGATAAGAGGGTCTGTATGTCTTACCATTGGAGAAATCGTAACGGCTAACTTAATCACGTGTGGCACCTCTCAGTCTATCATGTAATGGCAGTGACGTCAGTCGCAACATTCCCTAGTCTGCCTTCTCTTAAAAATACATTTTTATCAAGCTAAAATCTACATATAGTTTCCAACGAAAGTATTGTTTAGTGTAAAACATTCTGAAGACTAGCAAACATGCTGTCCATTAATTAAATGATTAGCTATTTCCCCACAAAAGCATTAATCAGCATAGTGAAGCCTCTCATCCATTTACTTCCATTCAAAAAGCAGGCTGCGTCCGAAAACTGGAAAATGCTGCCTTCTGAGGACACATTTTAAGGTAGGAAGGCATCAAGGCACGTCCGAATTCAATGTTAGCTTCACTTCCTGTTTCCTGAGATACCTTCATCTGATCGATTTTTCAAGGCAGCATAGATGTATCCTTAGCTGCCTTTGATATCCCACAATCCTGTGCTTTCCATTCTGTGACAGTTGAGCTCGAAAAATAAAGATGGCATCCGAAAGTTGCGTTTGATGGCCAGTTTGTGAGTAAATGTACATTTATGAACAACATTTTCCACTTTTGATGTCATTTCTAGCGAGAAATTACTACTGTAGTAATTAAACATTTGTTTAGTTCTCACCAAAGCTCGCGCTATATTGCTGTAGATCGTTAAACTCTTATACTGCCTCAGAAGTCTGTCCGAAATCCGTTTCATGAGGTGCCTTCATGCACAAACGCTGCCTTACAAGTCATTGTTTTATAAGGCAGTGAGGCAGCAAGTCAGCTACCTAAGTTTTCGGACACAGCCACAGCCTCTGGTCTCCTTCCCTGCGTACCGCAGGGGGTGGAGCGTTATGCTTTTTTGGCTAAAGGTTGCAGGCTTGCCTTCCAGTGGCTTTGTACAAGCATACTAGTCCAGTCAAGCAATGTCAAAATACACAACATTAGCCTTCAGTTTCTCAGACAAGGCAAATTAAGATCTTTTTCATGAAATCTGAGAGCTTTCTGTCCCTACATAGACAGCTACGCAACTGACACTTTGACAAGTCAAGTAACCCTTATTTATGTAGTGCTTTTTACAATGCACATTGTGTCAAAGCAGCTTTACAGTGATAATAGGTAAATAATTTTTGTTGCACAGCAGCTCTTAAAGAAAATGGTGTCATTGTCCAACTTAAGTAAATTCAGTATTGATTCATTCCATTGTAAAAGTCAATAGTTATTAATGTAGTTTGCATACAATGGTGTCAATGCAGGCAGATCAAAAACATTAGGTGAAAATAAACCAAACTCCAATAGGTGACATCAGATGACAAACAGGTGATAAAAATTGAGAAAAATTGAGAAGTTCTTCTCTAGCCAACAGCAAACAGTGCATGACTATGATTCAGGCAGCTTTACAGATCATAAACCTGATTGGGATTGCAGCAGTCAAAATATTTAATCCAGTTCCATGTAGTTGAAGATCGTATTCATCACGCCGGTATGGGACGGTTTGTTGGGAATCAGTGCCACTGGCTGTCGTGTCGGGGAGGCCTTCAGAGGGGATGATCTAGTTGACACAATCTCTGCTGACACTTCAGGGCTGCGTTGTCGTCGTGTCTAGGCACAGGTCCTCAATTTCCCTTGGATACAGCCCGAATCCGACTGACTACGGTAAACCTCGGGATAAACAGAGAGACTAATATTAGTGTAGATGCCATTCTTCTTCTGATGTAAAGAGTACACTGGGTATTATAGGAAGTGTTCCCGGTTCCAGCTGACCTCATTTATGCAGCCTAGCAATCCTTTAACAGATTTGAAAACATAAATTGATATTATGTGTATGCCAGGTTAAAGAGATGTGTTTTTAGTCTAGATTTAAACTGACAGATTGTGTCTGCTTCCCGAACAAGGCTAGGAAGATTGTTCCAGAGTTTAGGTGCCAAATAGGATAATTTTGATATTCTAGGTATTATCAGTTGGCCTGAGATCACAATAAGGGACTATAATGCGTTAAGAGCTCGCTCCAATAATGGGGAGCTAAACCATTTAGTGCTTTGTAAGTGATTAGCAAGATTTTAAAATCTATCCAATGTTTAATAGGGAGCCAATGCAGTGTTGACAGAACCAGGCTAATATGGTCATACTTGCTGGTTTTAGTAGGAACTCTAGCTGCTGCGTTTTGGACCAGCTATAGTTTATTTATCAGGCGAGCAGGGCAACCACCCAGTAGAGCAGGGATGGGCAACTCCGGTATTGGAGGGCCAGTGTCCTGCAGAGTTTATCTCCATCCCTGATAAAAGCTCACTTGCCTATAGCTTTCTACTAATCCTGAAGACCTTGATTAGCTGGTTCAGGTGTGTTTGATTAGGGTTGGAGCTAAACTCTGCTGGGCAGTGGCCCTCCAAGACTGAAGTTGCCCATCCCTGCAGTAGAGCATTACAGTAATCTAGCCTTGAGGTCATGAATGCATGACCTAACTGTTCCGCATTTGTCAGAGCATATGTTATATTTTTAAGATGGAAGAAAGTGGTTTTACAAATGCTAGAAACATGGCTTTCAAACTTAAAGTTCATAAAGCGATCATAAAACTAATTTAGTCCAAATTTTCTTTTTATATGATGAACAGATTGAATTTAGGATTTTACTCACATAAAACTCATCAACTCGCACATCAGTTGTGGTAAATGAAAGCTCAAACATATTTGCTTGACGTGTGAGAACCAATGAGCTTTGTTCTTGTGTGCTACAAAGCACGTTTGAGCTTCCGCAAGAGGTTTGTTCTCATGTGTGAAGCAGGTTCGGTTGAGCTTCTGTTTGTTGGTCAATGTTTATATGTGAATAAAATTAAAAACCTGTTCATCATATAAAGAGATTGAGTCTCTTCAGAAAATTTGGACTAAACCACTTGTCACAGAAGGCACAGAGACTAGAAGGTAAGATCCAAGTGCAGCTTTAATAGGGCAATCCAAAAATGTAGTACATCCAAGCAAGAGTCACAATCCACAGAACAGTCCACACAAAACAAGAAAACAAAGCATTGAAGCCAGTGACCATAAATTAAACCTCTATAACAAAAGCAGAAACAAACTCAGTATTAACAGACAGACACTAATAACATAAATCAAGACAGCTGGGTGCAATGAAGGGATAATGAGTCCGGGAAGCGAGTATGGGAAATGAAGTCCGAAGTGGTGAGGCAATGGTCCGGGGTGGAGTGCCCTCTGGTGGCTAACTATGGCACTCCAACTGGTGATCATTACCCCCTCTCTACGGAGCGGATCCCAGATGCTCCAACAAGGCAAAATATAAAATAAAAGCTCAGGGAGGCGGACTGGAGGACCAGGGGGGAGGGATGGTGGGCCAGGTCCAGAGTCCCTGAGGGCCAGGGTGGAGCCGGAGGAACAGACCATGGAGGCTCCAGCAGAGTTGGAGTCCTGGCTGAGTGCCAGGGCGGTGCTGGAGGAACTGACCAGGTGGGCTTCAGCAGGTTTGGGGGTGGATCTTGAAGCATGTGTGGCACCGACAGGGCAGACCAAGGGGGCTCCGTGACCATATCAGGGAGAGCGGGCTGCTCGGTGACGGCCTCTGTGACCGTATCAGGGATAGCAGGCTGCTCTGGGATGGCAGCGGGCAGACTGCTCCGTGGTCAAAAGAACTTGAATGCATCTTCCAGGCACGCAGGACAGCCAAGACATAGAAGGTGAAGACAGCCCTCTTGGCCATGGCAGGACTGACAGGAAAAGCATGCAGGGCTGGAGCGGGCTCTGGAGCGGGCTCACGGGCTTGAGCGGGCTCTGGGAGCTGGAGTGGGCTCACGGGCTGGAGCGGGCTCAATGCTGTAAACAGGTACCACGTCACCAGGAGGAACAATCTGAATTCTGTATAGGAGAATGTTGATGAACTCCCAAAATCTCAGAGTCTCAAGTTCCTTTATCTCCCATGAAGGCAAAGGGTTGTCCAAACAGTCATTAAAAATCTCAATAAGCTTAGAGTCCTTAAGCTTCAACCCCACCGCTAAGGTCCAAAAAGATTGAGCCAATCCACCCACCTCCAGGCCCTGTTGGCGTAGGGCCATCAAGTTTTCAAATCGTGCCCTCCGCTCCTTCTTAGAAGTATGAGGAACGATCCGGATAACCATGCTGCTGGATCTGGAGATGATCAAGGTTTATGTCACGGAAAGCACAGAGACTAGAAGGTAAGATCCAAGTGCAGCTTTAATAGGGCAATCCAAAAACGTAGTACATCCAAGCAAGAGTCACAATCCACAGAACAGTCCACACAAAACAAGAAAACAAAACAGTGAAGCCAGTGACCATAAATTAAACCTTTATAACAAAAGCAGAAACAAACTCAGTATAAATAGACAGACACTAATAACATAAATCAAAACAACTGTGCAATGAAGTGATAATGAGTCCGGGAAGTGAGTATGGGAAATGAAGTCCGAAGTGGTGAGGCAATGGTCCGGGGTGGAGTGCCCACTGGTGGCTAACTAGTGCACTCCAACTGGTGATCATGACACCACTCAATTCATATGGATTAGTATTACAATCGCTTTATGAACTCTTTGAAGCATCAAAGTGGTAGTCACATAGCTGTCTATGGAGGGACAGAAAGTCCTCAGATTTCGTTACAAATATCTTCATTTGTGTTCTGAAGATAAAAGTCTTACGGAATGACATGAGGGTGAGTAATTAATTAATTACACCCAATGGTTCTTAATACATTGTTTTCCCTTCTGGAACATCAGTGAATGTTTGAACACTTTGTATTAGTCGCGTATGAGTCCTTCAGTTGTCCTCAGTGTGAAAAGATAGATCTCAAAATCATACTGTCACTGCTGTAAAGGGTTCAAATATGCAAGAAGATGCTGGAAAACAAAAGAATTTGACTGGAGAAACAGATGTAGTAGGCGATGACCCCAGAGGTAAATCAGATGTAGTCCCTTCATGACTCTCCTTACCTTAAATTCATACAAATAATCAGTGTTTCTTTCCTTGATTTGCTGACTTTCTTGCTGTTTTTTTTTTTCAGGACTGACATTGCAGTGGTTGTTCAAAAAACATCACCACTGTTTAACAGAATGAAGCTCTCAGATAAATACTAACTAGTCTTTAATGGAGGCGTGGCTGCAGGCGGAGGACTGGTGACATAACTTTCCTCTCCCACCATGAGATTCTCAAAGGACCCTTGGATGGAGCCAGACTGCGTCATAAGTGTGCCATTGTGCCCTGATGTTTCAGGCTTTGTGATGGAGCTTAAAATCTGTGTGAACGCAACATGCTTTGTATCTTGAGAAGTCTCATGTTTTATTTGTTGTTCTCCTCTACATTTGTATTAAACGTCTCAAAATACATATTGACTGGAATTTTTTCAGAAGAATATTTCTCTGTAATTGGTTTGATGGTTGCCTTAGGTTGGTCTTTGTTCAATCTCTCATTGCCATTTATGTGGGTATGGGTGGATGTAGTCAACTGAACAACCACTGTTAACTGAAAAGGCACTGTTATAGTTAGCTAAAATGATATCTTCATCTATATACTGGGCACGTTTTTGTGAAATTGGAGTGTTATGGCGAGTACCTAACTCTTCTACCTCAATATCTTTTTTTCCTCTGGAATGAACATGTCCATCTCCAGTGGACCACTAGAGGGCATCATAACCTCAAGGCTCTGTTGAATGCACTTCCTTCCCCAGAGTCCTCATTTATGCTAACGTTGGGACAAATAAGTAAAAATCAAGTCTTTGGACAACCTATTTAACTCTTTCCTCAATCCAGCTTGCGTGGTGTATCGCGGGTAGAGTTTATGGAAAGTTTATTTAAAAAAAAATAAAAAAAATAAAATATATATCTGTATAGACACCCATCTGTTTTGTATACTGTGTATATAGAAATATTTTCTATTAATTTAAAGTATAACCTGTGAACTCATAACAAACGGCAGTATACAACCACAGGGGAGAGAAAAAAAAAAAAAAAAAAAAAAAAACCACCCCAAAACAAACAAAGACTGAAGCACCTGGCATGATCCAACCACTCATTTATTCCGGTTTGTTACAGTAAATATTTGATATAATTTGATGTAGAAAATCCTGGATCTTGAGGATGCTAGGGCATGAAGCGATATTTTCCACCAGCAGGAACAAAAGGCTTGAAGGATTGACGCCCATAGAACATTGGGTACATTGGAGGATAACCTGCAAACTGCTCAAACTGAGCAGCGGTGGTTGTGGAAGGTGTCGTTGTTGCTTCAACTGGGCTCTTGGAGTGGTATAAATAGGGAGGAAACATCTGGTACCCGGGCCATTTTGCTGCAGAACCACTAGAATACAAGTAAGGATCAAACATTGACATGGGATACATGTGAGGGAACACATGTTGGTTAGGGTCTTGAGGAGGAAGAGTCGTTGGAGGCACAGTGGGAGGTACAGGGTAACGAGGAGAATGTGGATGATACCACCAGGGTTTTCCAAATGGGGAAGGGTAAAATATTTGATGACTGTCCAATGGGTCCTGGACAGGAGCAATGGTTGTTGGGGCCAGCATTGGAGTCAAGGGACAAGAAAGAGTCACTTCCCGGTCACCATACATCAGAGGGAGCTGCATTTCAGCATCCTAAAAAAGACATGAAATGTCAACTACCATACATGTAAAATCAGACAAGTGCACTCAATTATTTTCACCTTCACTTCCAAACAGCTTCCTAATGGTGCCGTGATAACCAGTGAACCATCAACAGTCTCCAGTGAGAATGAGCATTTGGGAGGTGTTAAAAGTAAAGGCTGCCATGATCCATCAACTACAAGAAAGAAAAACAAAAAGCTCAAACACCTCAACTTAGATAAAACGCAAATTATTAAGGGACTTACCTTTAACTTTAACATCATCTACTCCGACACCAAGTGAGATAGTCATGTAAGAGGGAAAGCAGGACACTGTAGGGATGAGATTACTTGCAGGGCAAGACATTTGCACCGGAGCGCCCATTACAAGCAGTGGCAGAACATAACTTCCGTCCTGTTAGGAGATATAGGAAGAGAAAGAACTCCAAATCATTCAAGGCTCACTCTTCACATGGTCAGAGCAGAGCTACAGTGCACTTATCTTTAGCATGCACACTAACCTGTAGTCGGACGCAGCCCTGGTATGGAGCAACAAGAGAAACATCTCTGCGTGCCCGCTTCAGCGAGAAACCACAGCTGGCTGGCATCTCAGACAGAGGCACTATTGACTGATCTCCTGGTGGAGGAGAGTTAATTTATGAATTAATTAATTAAATAAATAAATAAAATAAATAAATAAATAAATAATCCCACATACTCACAAGCCCAAAACATCTTACCTCGATCAACCAGAAAGTGTGGAGTTTTTGTTGCCCCTGGAATGCGCAAGGTCATTGAATCACTTCCACATTGCACAGAAGGACCCAAACGATGCAGCTTAGCTTCAGCAAGGTGGAACCGCTCTTAATATAGAATAAAAAGCACATTAAGAAATAAAAACCCCAAACATGTTAAGTTATATCCCTCTATTAAAAAGACCCATTTTAAAAATTTTATTTTCTAATTAACTTCTTTTGACTGATATTCTTCAAACGGTTCTGCTCATTTGAGTTCAGATGTTCCCTTTTCTTTGTCAGATACTGTACCTTCAGCACCTATTAAAAGTGTGCCAAAACGGATTGTGTTTTCAGAGACCGCTCCAATTTCAGAAAAAGCCCCAGGACCAGCCCTTAAAGATGAAATCAGTGTCATCACAACCATTGTGAAAAGCAAGATGTCCTTTGGCCAAAGCATGGTGAGTTTGTTATGATACCAAAAATTTAATTTACTGAAAAATCCTTGACTATAAAGGTTGATAAGTGTATCGAGACAAACTATGTTATTTTTACTCACTTTTGAATCACTCGCTGATGCTGGTTGGCCAATCAAATCTATTCCTCAATCAGCTTGTTGTTTTCACCTGTGCCTCATTAAGCTGAGAGTTAACACAAGGGCTGAATTTGGATTACTACTCCAGTCAAGCAATGTCAAAATACACAACATTAGCCTCCGGTTTCACAGACAAGGCTTAAAGGGTTAGTTCACCCAAAAATGAATATTCTGTCATTAATCACTCACCCTCGTGTCGAAACCTGTAAGAATTCTGTTCATCTTCAGGAGACAAATGAAGATCTTTTTCATGAAATCTGAGAGCTTTCTGTCCCGACAGCTACACAACTGGCACTTTGACAAGTCAAGTAACCTTTATTTATATAGTGCTTTTTACAATGTGTCAATTGTGTCAAAGCTGCTTTACAGTGATAATAGGTAAATCATTTTTGCTGCACAGCAGCTCTTAAAGAAAATGGTATCATTGTCCAACTTCAGTAAATTCAGTATTGATTCATTCCATTGTAAAAGTCAATAGTTATTAATGTAGTTTGCATACAATGGTGTCAATGCAGGCAGATCAAAAACATTGTTAAATATCAAGTGTTCCCAACTAAGTAAGCCAAAAGCGACAGCAGCAAGGATAGATCTTCTCTGGCCAACAGCGAACAGTGCATGATTATGATTCAGGCAGCTTTACAGATCATAATCCTGATTGGGATTGCAACAGCCAAAATATTTAATCCAGTTCCATGCAGTTGAAGATCGTATTCATCATACCGGTATGGGACAGTTTCCTGGGAATCAGTGCCACTGGCTGTAGTGGTGGTTGAGCTTCTGCATATGTTTGTTTGTCAATCTTTATATGTGAATAAAAGCCTAAATTAAATCTGTTCATCATATAAAGAGATTGAATCACTTCAGAAAATTTAGACTAAACCACTCAGTTCATATGGATTAGTTTTACAATCTCTTTAAGAACTCTTTGAAGCATCAAAGTGGTAGTCACATAGCTGTCTATGGAGGGACAGAAAGTTCTCAGATTTCATTAAAAATATCTTCATTTGTGTTCCGAAGATAAACAAAAGTGTTACGGGCTTGGAATGACATGAATGTGAGTAATTAATTTATTACACCCAATGGTTCTTAATGCATTGTTTTCCCTTCTGAAGCATCAGTGAATGTTTGAACCCTTTGTATTAGTTGCATATGAGTCCCTCAGTTGCCCTCAGTGTGAAAAGATAGATCACAAAATCATACAGTCAGTGCTGTAAAGGGTTCAAATATGCAAAAAGATGCTGGAAAATCAAAGAATTTGTCTGGAGGATTTTTCTGAAGAACACTGAGCAGTTTAACTGCTCAGGACAAACAAGGGACTCATGAACAACCATCACAAAACTAACAAACAGTCATCATCCAGGTAACGTGTCTTGTGGACTACATGTATATGTCTTTTATGTAAAATATCTTACTCAGGAGAGTACTTAATAAAAAATAACATGCATTTTGTATGATCCCTTTTATTTTGTTAAAATAATTAACATTTTGCAGATTCTGCAAGAGGTATGTAAACTTTTGAGCACGATTACACTAGATGGGTCACTCTCTGTTAGTGGTCGAAACAAATTTCCAAACCATTTTGGCTTTTCGTCATTCTAATAAAAAAAAGTGTAAATGTGTAAACAGTTTTAATGAAAATGGCAATATTTATGACTGTTATTGTTTTTGACTTATCTCTGTTTTTTTGCCTGCAAAACAGTTGTAGTTGATGATGTAGCAGGCGATGACCCCAGAGGTAAATCAGATGTAGTCCCTTCATGACTCTCCTTACCTTAAATTCATACAAATAATCAGTGTTTCTTTCCTTGATCTGCTGACTTTCTTGCTGTTTTTTTCCAGGACTGACATTGCAGTGGTTGTTCAAAAATCATCACCACTGTTTAACAGAATAAAGCTCTCAGATAAATACTAACCAGTCTTTAATGGAGGTGTGGCTGCAGGCGAAGGACTGGTGATGTAATTTTCCTCTCCCACCATGAGATTCTCAAAGGACCCTTGGATGGAGCCAGACTGCGTCATAAGTGTGCCATTGTGCCCTGATGTTTCAGGCTTTGTGATGAAGCTTAAAATCTGTGCGAAAACAACATGCTTTGTATCTTGAGAAGTCTTCCTGTTTTATTTGTTGTTCACCTCTACATTTGTATTAAATGTCTGGAAATTTTTCAGTAGTTTTTCTCTGTAATTGGTTTGATGGTTGTCAACAAAGGTTGGTCTTTGTTCATTCTCTCATTGCTATTTATGTGGGTATGGGTGGATATAGTCAACTGAACAACCATTGTGGATGTGGCTTCATCAGAGGCACTGTTATTGTTAGCTAAAATGATATCTTCATCATCGATATTCTGGGTAAGTTTTTGTGGAATTGGAGGGGTATGGTGAGCACCTAACTCCTCCACCTCAATATCTTTTTTCTCTGGAATGAACATGTCCATCTCCAGTGGACCACTAGAGGGCATCATAACCTCAAGGCTCTGTTGAATCCACTTCCTTCCCCAGAGTCCTCATTTATGCTAAAGTTGGAACAAATAGGTAAAATCAAGTCTTTGGACAACCTATTTTCAACTCTTTCCTCTACCCAGATTGCGTGGTGTATCGCGGGTAGAGTTTTTGGAAAGCCATCAATTGCCCGAATGTTCAGGTTGTTGTGATTTAAGGGTTGTTTTGAGTTAGAACCAAGGGAAGTGACAGATTTCTGGAGAAAAGGCAGTCCAAAAATCAGAGTGAAGAGCCAAGCCATTTTGTCCTGTTAATTTCCAAAGGCCGTTGAACAAAAACCGTACCAGGAGCTAAATAGTGTCAGCAAGTTTTATCTGAATTAAAGACTTTAGAAGCTAACATTTCAAAGTGAAAAACTTTGCCCAAATTAAAACCTGAATAAACATTTTATAGGACATGCAGGATATGAAAATAGTGAAAAAAAAAAAAAGAAAAAAAAAAAAAAAGCCAAAAGTTCAATCCAAATTTAGGCCCCACGCCAGGGACTACAGATGCTACAATCATATTCAGTGCTATTAGTTTGATTCTTTTAGTGGACAGGTTCTTCTTACAGCTTCTGCATTGTGCCATGTGTCAATTTAGATCCAATTTTCCCATGTATGTGAATAACTTGATTGTGCAGTAACATCGTTTATACTACACATCTTTGTAGCTTTGAGTGAAAAGGATGACCTGCTAACAAGGCCAAGTGTTGAACCAACAATTTGTGATAGGTTTACAAAGTTTAAAGGTTTGTGTAAAAGCTCAAGTGGACAAAATCTATAAATATAGATCTCTATAGACACCCATCTGTTTTGTATACTGTGTGTATAGAAATATTTTCTATTAAAGTAACCAGTGAACTTATAGCAACAAACAGTAGTATACAACCACATACAGAAAAAAGGAACAAAGACTGAAGCGCCTGGCATGATCCAACCACTCATTTATTCCTGTTTGTTACAGTAAATATTTGATAAAATTAGATCTAGAAAGTCCTGGATCTTGAGGATGTTAGGGCATGAAGCGATATTTTCCACCAGCAGGAACAAAAGGCTTGAAGGATTGACGCCCATAGAACATTGGGTACATTGGAGGATAACCTGCAAACTGCTCAAACTGAGCAGCGGTGGTTGTGGAAGGTGTCGTTGTTACTTCAACTGGGCTCTTGGAGTGGTGGTATATATAAGGAGGAAACATCGGGTAACTGGGCCATTTTGCTGCGGAACCACTAGAATACAAGTAAGGATCAAACATTGACATGGGATACATGTGAGGGAACACATGTTGGTTAGGGTCTTGAAGAGGAGGAAGAGTCGTAGGAGGCACAGTGGGAGGTAAAGGGTAACGAGGAGAATGTGGATGATACCACCAGGGTTTTCCAAACGGGGAAGGGTAAAATATTTGATGACGGTCCAGTGGGTCCTGGACAGGAGCAATGGTTGTTGGGGCCAGCATTGGAGTCACAGGACAAGAAAGAGTCACTTCCCGGTCACCGTACATCAGAGGGAGCTGCATTTCAGCATCCTAAGAAAGACATGAAACGTCAACTACCATACATGTAAAATCAGACAAGTGCACTAATTATTTTCACCTTCACTTCCAAACAGCTTCCTAATGGTGCCGTGATAACCAGTGAACCATCAACAGTCTCCAATGTGAATGAGCATTTGGGAGGTGTTAAAAGTAAAGGCTGCCATGATCCATCAACTACAAGAAAGAAAAACAAAAAGCTCAAACACCTCAACTTAGATAAAACGCAAATAATTAAGGGACTTACCTTTAACTTTAACATCATCTACTCCAACATCAAGCGAGATAGTCATGTAAGAGGGAAAGCAGGACACAGTAGGGATGAGATTACTTGCAGGGCAAGACATTTGCACGGGAGCCCCCATTACAAGCAGTGGCAGAACATAACTTCCGTCCTGTTAGGAGATATAGGAAGAGAAAGAACTCCAAATCATTCAAGGCTCAATCTTCACATGGTCAGAGCAGAGCTACAGTGCACTTATCTTTAGCATGCGCACCAACCTGTAGTCGGACGCATCCCTGGTATGGAGCAACAAGAGAAACATCTCTGCGTGCCCGCTTCAGCGAGAAACCACAGCTGGCTGGCAACTCAGACAGAGGCACTATTGACTGATCTCCTGGTGGAGGAGAGTTAACTTATGAATTAAATAAAAACAACAACAACAACAAAATATATATATATATATATATATATATATATATATATAAACACACTCACAAGCCCAAAACATCTTACCTCGATCAACCAGAAAGTGGGGAGTTCTTATTGCCCCTGGAATGCGCAAGGTCATTGAATCATTTCCACATTGCACAGAAGGACCCAAACGATGCAGCTTAGCTTCAGCAAGGTGGAACCGCTCTTAATATAGAATAAAAAGCACATTAAGAAATAAAAACCCCAAACATGTTGAGTTATATCCCTCTATTAAAAAGACCCATTTTAAAAATTTTATTTTCTAATTAACTTCTTTTGACCAATATTCATCAAACTGTTCTGATTTGAGTTCAGATGTTCCCCTTTTCTTTGTCAGATACTGTACCTTCAGCACCTATTAAAAGTTTGCCAAAACGGATTGTGTTTTCAGAGACTGCTCCATAAACAGCACCAGTTTCAGAAAAAGCCCCAGGACCAGCCCTTAAAGATGAAATCAGTGTCATCACAACCATTGTGAAAAACAAGATGTCCTTTGGCCAAAGCATGGTGAGTTTGTTATGATACCCAAACAAACCAAAAATTTAATTTATTGAAAAATTCTTGATTATAAACGTTGATAAGTGTATTGAGACAAACTGTGTTATTTTTTTACTCACTTTTGAATCACTCGCTGATGCTGGTTGGCCAATCAAATCTATTCCTCAATCAGCTTGTTGTTTTCACCTGTGCCTCATTAAGCTGAGAGTTAACACAAGGGGTGCTTCTCAATATCTAGTGATGGCCGCCTGACATCGATGCTCCGACACAAGCTTCGAACCAGTGCCCAAGGAAGTCGACCGGAAATTTAAGTCGGCCGCGTGCCGCCATCTTGTAGCAGAACTTCACTTGCGTTAGCCATCCCATTGACTCCCATTCATTTTGGCGTCACTTTGACAGCAAATAACTTTACATCTGAGGCGTTTAAAGACTCAATTTGTCCATTATTTATTTCTAAAGATACACGACAATGTATAAAGGGCTCCATTACCTTCTATGTTACATTATGGCCCCGTAGAAACAGTTTTTGTAAAAATAGGCTAACGATTGCGTCATAACCACTCGACTCTCTGTCGCACAGTAGAGAAATTACCGTACAGACAGGAGGAGAAGCTCGCAGGCAATAGTATGCATTAACTTAATATGGCGTACTGGCGTTACATTTTAAAATACTATACAAATAATTAATCAGAATAATTACTCCTGCTCACTCACGCCAAAGAACTCCCCGCTCAAGCTCGCCGTCTCTGCAAGATTAACGATGGCAGTTTGCACGCACAGCTACTAGAAGATTTACATCTGTCAGACAGGTTGCTGACGTCATCAAGCTTAGTTTGAGTCTGCGCGTCAGAAACGGAAGTGCTAAAAATCGCTAAAAATGGGCTTCACTTGTCTCAATTGAGTTCCAATGGGGTCGCTGTGTCCATTTCTTTTACTGTCTATGCTTCGAACTCGAAGCAGCATTTTTCTTGAACTACTGCTTCGGAGCTTGCTTTGGTGCGGAAAAACACACGTGACCGATGACGTCCGAAGCAGCAACTGCTTCGGTTCTCTGAGTGAATCACGTGACTGGTTCAGACCAGTCGATACTGCTTCGCATCGCGAGAAGCTTCATGACGCGATTTTTTTGTTGCACGCACGCTTCAGCAGCTTTTTAGGCGCGTAATAGGACTATATAGACACCCAAAATGATGCACAAGATGTGGGTTTGTTGTATTAGGAGTTTGCATAGTTGTTATTATCACTGCATTGTTTGATCATCATCATGGAGCCAGCTAGGAAGAGAACCTGTTCTCCAATGTGGGAACATTTTTATCTGATCAGTCCTAATAAGGTGCTTTATTATACCTTGGTTATCCTACTGCACCTGGCTTATTTATTTGTGGCTGGTTTATTTACATCATTCACACAAACCCTAGTTACACTCATACAGACATTATATTGCTATCTACAATTTCACCACTAGATGTCACTGAAACGAAGCTTTGAATGAATGAACCCATTTTCAAAACAATTGATGAAGTGGTTCAATACTGATTCATTGCTTCATTTGGACATCACTATCAATATCCCCTCCTCGTCTCCTCGCTCCTCCGTCCTCCATCCTATGACCCGGAAAACGATCGAGCTCAGCCATCTTGAAGGACATCTCAATTCTCTAATTGCACCGCGAGGAGGCGAGGATCGAGGATTGAGGAGGCTTCCTGAGGAGTCATGAGCGAGGATACACAGGTGCTTCCTTTGCGGAAGTCTTTCTTGTCGAGAAACATGACGCACGCATACATTCTCCTCCCCCTTCATATCGGTCACAATAATTTAAATGTATGCTTTACTTTTACAGTTTAAATAAACTTTATAGGCTACCTCATATATGTCAACGGGGCATCTTGCTTTATTACTATTTATTATAATTTTTTTAAATAACCAAACTTTAACAACATATGGGTAGATCCCTCGAGCGCAGCTGATGACGGTTTGAAGTGACGCTAAAGGGAGCGAGGATATATCATTTCACTTGATTAAATTCCTCCTTCCTCGCTTCTTTTCCTTGCGTCCTTCCCTCGCATCCTGAAGGGGTGGAGCTAAGACGCGAGGAAAGGAAGCGAGGAAAGGAAACGAGGATGCACAAATAAGAATTGAGAAGCACCCAAGGACTAAATTTGGATTACTACTCCAGCCAAGCAATGTCAAAATACACAACATTAGCCTACAGTTTCACAGACAAGGCTTAAAGGGTTAGTTCACCCAAAAATGAATATTCTGTCATTAATCACTCACCCTCGTGTCGAAACCTGTAAGAATTCTGTTCATCTTCTGAAGACAAATGAAGATCGTTTTGATGAAATCTGAGAGCTTTCTGTCCCTCCATAGACAGCTACGCAACTGGCACTTTGACAAGTCAAGTAACCTTTATTTATATAGTGCTTTTTACAATGCGTGAATTGTGTCAAAGCTGCTTTACAGTGATAATAGGTAAATATTTTTGGCTGCACAGCAGCTCTTAAAGAAAATGGTATCATTGTCAGTAAATTCAGTATTGATTCATTCCATTGTAAAAGTCAATAGTTATTAATGTACAGGTGCTGGTCATATAATTAGAATATCATCAAAAAGTTGATTTATTTCACTAATTCCAGTCAAAAAGTGAAACTTGTATATTATATTCATTCATTACACACAGACTGATATATTTCAAATGTTTATTTCTTTTAATTTTAATGATTATAACTGACAACTAAGGAAAATCCCAAATTCAGTATCTCAGAAAATTAGAATATTACTTAAAGGGTTACTTCAGGATTTAGCATTAAGCTTTGTATTAGTAGAATACCACTAGTATTTTCGAATTACCGTGCTTTCCCCCTTCATATCAGCCCGAGATGAGAGATTTATGCATTTTATTCTGTAAAAAAGCCTCCGATGACGCAAAAATCGTCATTTTGCGTCATCGGAGGCTTTTTTGGCCAGAGGCTTAAAACTACAGCAGTAATAGCAGGTAGTTCCGCATTTTTTCACCACGCCCATACATATGCGCGTTTGAGGTTACTCACGGACATAGATCAAAGATTTTATCAAAAGTGGGTGTCAATTATATTTTTAAGCTTACAGTAATTCACTTTATTTTGTCTGCACTACATCAGTGGTTCATCTCGCAAATGTATCGGTCTCTGCAGTCATCTCAACCAATACAGCAACAGGCTTTTGTGGTAACGTTAGCATAAATAGATAAATAAACTCAGTTTTACAGAACAGAGGCTTTACTTTGATAACGGTCAACTTATATGCAACTTATATGTAATTGTCTATCTAACGTTACTTTGCTAAGTTTGCAGTTTTACTGCTACCTACAACACTACATATAGGCTACTGTGTTATCAGTCTAGTATCAGCGAGTCTTACCTCTAGGCGAATACGCTTAGTACCAGATGCCCAGGCTGTTCGTCCTCTGGGAAAGTGAATATCGATGGTATCGCGGTGTCCTTCAGAATGGTTCTCTTCATTGCAAAGATATTTGGTTCGTAGTCCTCGTGCTTGAAATGGAGACTACATATTCTGCGGTTTTTTAGGTTTTCTATAACGGTGTCATCTCCAAACTTCGGGTGTTTGATGGCCCGCAGCCACTGTTTACATCGCTCCAAATCTTTAACTTAATCGGAAAATGATGGAAACTTACTTGTCCTTTCCTGGTTTTGGGTGTACATCCAGGTACAAAGCAATTTAGCACCATTTCGCTGTAAATGTATGAACTAACTCACGATTTATTTGTTTGAATTTTCCTGAATGCCGCCTGTAACCGATAGGCGTGGTTTGTGCGTGGCCTCGCAAGGGCAGCAAAACAAGTGCATTCTGGGAGTTGTTGTCTTTCATCCACATTAGTCAAAAATACATTTTCTGCCTTTTCTCAGTCTAGAAAGCTCCAAATTCAAAAATAATTTCACATTTCTACTACATAAATGACCAATTTTAAAATACACATTCATCTTTCCAGGGGTGAAGTACCCCTTTAAGACCAGTACAAAGAAAGGATTTTTAGAAATCTTGGCCAACTGAAAAGTATGAACATGAAAAGTATGAGCATGTACAGCACTCAATACTTAGTTGGGGCTCCTTTTGCCTGAATTACTGCAGCAATGCGGCATGGCATGGAGTTGATCAGTCTGTGGCACTGCTCAGGTGTTGTGAGAGCACAGGTTGCTCTGATAGTGGCCTTCAGCTCTTCTGCATTGTTGGGTCTGGCATATCGCATCTTCCTCTTCACAATACCCCATAGATTTTCAATGGGGTATTCAGGTGAGTTTGCTGGTCCATTAAGAACAGGGATACCATGGTCCTTAAAGGTCCCGTTCTTCATGATCCCATGTTTCAAACTTTAGTTAGTGTGTAATGTTGTTGTTAGAGTATAAATATAATCTGTAAAATTTTAAAGCTCAAAGTTCAATGCCAAGCGAGATATTTTATTTAACAGAAGTTGCCTACATTGAACGGCCAGTTTGGACTACATCCCTCTACTTCCTTCTTTAATGACGTCACTAAAACAGTTTTTTGACTAACCTCCGCCCACAGGAATACACAAGAGTTGCGTTTGTAGAGTGTGTTTGTCGCCATGTCGTCGAAAATAACGCTGTTATTTTCATCCCGCAGTCCTATCACCGGGTCTGATTCCGGCTCAAATTGATAGGGTAAAATTAAAGACATGTTTACAATAACACTGAGCGCGTGCATCTCCACGTTACGGTAAGAGGCGTGACCTTTCCGGGCAAGATGCGCTAAACTGCTGTCGAATCACAACACAGGAACCGCTGACACAATCAGAACTCGTTACGTATTTAAGGGGGACTTCATAGAACAAGGAAGTCATCAGCCCGTTTTTATGACAGTGGAAACAGCGGTATACAGATAAGTAAATTATGTGAAAAATACTGTGTTTTTTTTACACGCGAAACATGAACACATGTTATATTGCACACTATAAACACAATCAAAGCTTCAAAAAAACACGAAAAACGGGACCTTTAAACCAGGTACTGGTAGCTTTGGCACTGTGTGCAGGTGATAAGTCCTGTTGGAAAATGAAATCTGCATCTCCATAAAGTTGGTCAGCAGCAGGAAGCATGAAGTGCTCTAAAACTTCCTGGTATACGTCTGCATTGACCTTGGACCTCAGAAAACACAATGGACCAACACCAGCAGATGACATGGCACCCCAAAACCATCACTGACTGTGGAAACTTTACACTGGACCTCAAGCAATGTAGATTGTGTGCCTCTGATTTCCAAAGGAAATGCAAAAATTACTTTCTTCAGAGAACATAACTTTGGACCTCTGTGAACAGCCAGCCTCTTTTGCAATGACCTTTTGTGTCTTGCCCTCCTTGTGCAAGGTGTCAATGGTCGTCTTTTGGACAACTGTCAAGTCAGCAGTCTTCCCCATGATTGTGTAGCCTACAGAACTAGACTGAGAGACCATTTAAAGGCCTTTGCAGGTGTTTTGAGTTAATTAGCTGAATAGAGTGTGGCAACAGGTGTCTTCAATATTGAACCTTTTCACAATATTCTAATTTTCTGAGATATTGAATTTGGGATTTTCCTTAGTTGTCAGTTATAATCATCAAAATAAAAAAAAAAAAACATTTGAAATATATCAGTCTGTGTGTAATGAATGAATGGAATTAGTGAAATAAATCAACTTTTTGATGATATTCTAATTATATGACCAACACCTGTAATTTACATACAATGGTGTCAATGCAGGCAGATCAAAAACATTGTTAAATATCAAGTGTCCCCAACTAAGTGTCACAGTGTCATGATCACAAGTTGGAGTGCCCTAGTTAGCCACTAGAGGGCACTCCAACCCGGACTATTGCTTGACCACTTTTGGACTTCATTTCCCATAAACCACTTCTCGGACTCATTATTCCGTCATTGCATTCAGCTGTTTTGTGTTTGATCATTTGTGTCTGTCTATTTATACCCTGTTTGTTTCTGCTTTTGTTATTGAGGTTTCACTTAATGTCACCGGCTTCTGTTTGTGTTTTTTCTTTGTTTTGTATGGACTGATCTTTGGATTTTGACCCCTGCCTGTTTGGATTACGTGTTTGGATTACCCCATTAAAGCTGCATATGGATCTTACCTTTTTGTCTCTGTGCCTAACGTGAATGTCATCATCAGAAACCACAATCATGCAAGGGTCCAGCAGTGTGGGTTTCCAGATCTGTCCTCCAGCTACCATGAGGGAGTGAATGGCTCAACTTCGGGCGTTGATGGCTCTACGCCAGGAGGAATGGGAGGTAGGGTGCTTCACCCAGACATTTTGGACGATGGCGGTGTGGCTAAGTTATAATGATGCGGCTCTAAAAGAGATTTTTAATAAGTGTCTGAAGGACCCTCTGCCTCAATGGGAGTTGGAGGGGCTTCAAATCCTGGATTTTTGGGGCTTTGTCAATTATCTCTCCTTTAGAAGCCATTGGGCAACACCTGCTCAGCCAGAGCCCGCACCAGCCTGTGAGTCCATTCCAGAGCCCACTCCAGCCCGTGAGTCCTTTCCAGAGCCCGCTCCAGCCAGTGAGTTCGCTCCAGCCAGTGAGCCCGCTCCAGCCAGTGAGGTCGCTCCAGAGCCCGCTCCGGTGCCTACAGAGGAGGTAGGCACAGAGCCACCGCCTCACCCCCGTAAGAGGAGGAAGAAGAGGAAAAAGGCTTCCTCCGTCCCTCAAGGCCCGGAGGCCTTCCCAGAGCCCGCTGTAGGCTCGGAGGCCTTCCCAGAGCCCGTGGTAGGCCCGGAGACCACCCCAGAGGCCGTTCTTTGGCTTCCCAAGCGCCTTGCCCTGCCGGCGCCACCTAAGCACCTTGCCCTGCCACCGCCACCCAGGCCATCTGATCTGCTGAAGCCCTGCTGGTCAGTTCCTCCAGCACCATCCTGGCATGCAGCCCGGACTCCAGACCTGCTGGAACCCGCCTGGTCAGTTCCTCCAGCACCGCCCTGGTACTCAGCCAGGACTTCAGATCTGCTGGAACCCGCCTGGGCAGTTCCTCCAGCACCGCCCTGGCATTCAGCCAGGACCCCGACCTTCTTGGAGCCCCGTTGTCTGTTCCTCCGGCTCCCCCCTGGCCTTCGGTCGGGGGCTCTGGACCTGGCCCACCATCCCTCCCCCTGGTCCTCCTCCAGTCCACCTCCCTCCTGAGTTTTTTTTGTTTGATATTTTGTTTGGTTGGAGCATCTGGGATCCGCTCCGTAGGGAGGGGGTACTGTCATGATCACAAGTTGGAGTGCCCTAGTTAGCCACTAGAGGGCACTCCAACCCAGACAATTGCTTCACCACTTTTGAACATCATTTCCCATAAACCACTTGCCGGACTCATTATCCCGTCATTGCATTCAGCTGTTTTGTGTTTGATCATTTGTGTCTGTCTATTTATACCCTGTTTGTTTCTGCTTTTGTTATTCAGGTTTCACTTAAGGCTCCGGTATACTTCAAACTAACTTCTTTTTCGTTCTTCGTTTAGGGGTAAAACGAAGTTCGAAATGTGTGACCAGCGACATACTGTAAACGAACATCTGACGCCGCCCACACTGCTGAGAGCGACTTTTAGATGAATATGTAAATATGTGCCGTGCACTTTCTTCTCAGTAACAAAATAAACACAACAAAAATGAGAAAACAGTAAGCATTTATTATAGAAAGCATAAGAAAAGCGTCTGATCATAACAGCATGGGAATGTTAGCACTAGCTCTGCAAATTAGCACTCCAGTCACGTCACGTCTTCATATACTAGCACTTTATTCAATGGATTGCTTAAAATCAAACAGCTTTACAGTATCAAACATGAAAAACAGTGTTAGTGCCTCATTTTTTTTACAAGCACAACTTCATTTTGTACTATAAAACAGCTATTCAGTGTGTTCATGTTTTCACCCACGAAGATCTTACCTCGACAAACTCTACAGATCAAATGAGTCAAAGATGCGGTCCACGCGAGTGAAGGCGGAGCCTCAGTGCACACCTCCTGTTACGTTATCGCACTTACTTTCCTTGTCATCTCCCCATCAGCACTCATCACCTGCACCTGGACTTCATCATCAGCACTCCTTTTATAATGGTCTCACTCCCTTCACTCCTTGTCTGTTCTTAATGTTATATTGTATGTGTTTGAGTGTATGCTTTCTCCTTCATTCAGTAAAGACCCTTATTTGTGGATTTCCTTGTACTGCCTCGTTTCTTATACACCAGCACCGTAACAGAAGAACGGAACCAACCGACAGGATTTCCACATTTCTAATATGGGACTTTTTCTCGTGCCTGTGCTCCCACAAAGCTGCTGATCCAAACCCTCTGTAGAAGACCGGCTCTGGACCATTCACCAGGATGGCCGCCCGCTGGAGAAATATGTGGAGGAATTAGCTGAGCTGTCTTTTAAGGTAAGCTGGCCAGATGCGATTTTAAATTCCTGTCTTCTGAGGGGTCTGGACGAGGATACGATCTGCTTCTGTGAACCTGAATGCCTCTATTCCCTTGTCGAATCTATTAATCTGGTTCTATTCCTCAATGGTTCCGAATTTGAAATTGAAGAGGTTCATAAGTGATCGTATTCACCTCGTCCAGCTCCCTCAGAAACAATGGTGGCCTAGCCAGCTCACCAGCCGCCAACTTCCTCCACCTATCGCTCCAGTGGGTGTGCACCAGGGGTTCAGCCTAACCCTCAACCCAAGCCACCCAAAAGGAGGAGGTCCAGATGGCCCAAGAAGCCCGCTCCTGCCCTCGCCGAGCCCGCTCCAGCCCTCGCCGCGACAGCACCGGCCTCTCACAAGCCGCCAAGGGATGCTGTCTGGTTAATAGACTTTTGGACAGAGCCAGTAGCTCCAGCCTTCGCCGCGCCCGCTCCAGCCTTCGTCGCGACAGCACCAGCCTCTCACGAGCCACCAAGGGATGCTGTCTGGTTAATAGACTTTTGGACAGAGCCAGTAGCTCCAGCCGCCGCTGAGCCTGCTCCAGCCACCGGGGAATTCACAGGTCAAGTACCTGTGGGTGGGGAACTCCACGTCTCTGACCCGCCTTGGTCACCTGAACTCCTAGACCCGCCCTGGAGACCTCCGTTCCTGTCTGTATCTCCCCCTGCACCGGCATGAGGTCTCCAGCCCATCCAAGGCAAGGCAAGGATAGATCTTCTCTGGCCAACAGGGAGCAGTGAATGATTATGATTCAGGTAGCTTTACAGATCATAAGCCTGATTGGGATTGCAACAGTCAAAATATTTAATCCAGTTCCATGTAGTTAAAGATCGTATTCATCATGTTTGCTGGGAATCGGTGCCACTTGTTGGTCAATCTTTATATGTGAATAAAAGCCTAAATTAAATCTGTTCATCATATAAAGAGATTGAATCTCTTCAGAAAATTTAGACTAAACCACTCAGTTCATATGGATTAGTTTTACGATCTCTTTAAGAACTCTTTGAAGCATCAAAGTGGTAGTCACATAGCTGTTTATGGAGGGACAGAAAGTTCTCAGATTTCATTAAAAATATCTTCATTTGTGTTCCGAAGATAAACAAAAGTGTTACGGGTTTGGTATGATGACATGAGGGTGAGTAATTAATTTATCACACCCCCTGGTTCTTAATGCATTGTTTTCCATTATGAAGCATCAGTGAATGTTTTAACCCTTTGTATTAGTTGCATATGAGTCCCTCAGTTGCCCTCATTGTGAAAAGATAGATCTCAAAATCATACTGGCAGTGCTGTAAAGGGTTCAAATATGCAAAAAGATGCTGGAAAATCAAAGAATTTGTCTGGAGGATTTTTCTGAAGAACACTGAGCAGTTTAACTGCTCAGGACAAACAAGGGACTCATGAACAACCATCACAAAACAAACAAACAGTCATCATCCAGGTAACGTGTCTTGTGGACTACATGTGTACGTCTTTTATGTAAAATATCTTACTCAGGAAAGTACTTAATAAAAAATAACATGCATTTTGTATGATTCCTCTTATTTTGTTAAATAATTAACATTTTGCAGATTCTGCAAGAGGTATGTAAACTTTTGAGCACGACTGTATCTATTACACTAGATGGGTCACTCTCTGTTAGTGTCGAAACAAATTTCCAAACCATTTTGGCTTTTTGTCATTCTAATAAAAAAAAGTGTAAATGTGTCTACAGTTTTAATGAAATGGCAATATTTATGACTGTTATTGTTTTTGACTTATCTCTGTTTTTTTGCCTGCAAAACAGTTGTAGTTGATGATGTAGCAGGCGATGACCCCAGAGGTAAATCAGATGTAGTCCCTTCATGACTCTCCTTACCTTAAATTCATACAAATAATCAGTGTTTCTTTCCTTGATCTGCTGACTTTCTTGCTGTTTTTTTCCAGGACTGACATTGCAGTGGTTGTTCAAAAATCATCACCACTGTTTAACAGAATAAAGCTCTCAGATAAATACTAACCAGTCTTTAATGGAGGTGTGGCTGCAGGCGAAGGACTGGTGACGTAATTTTCCTCTCCCACCATGAGATTCTCAAAAGACCCTTGGATGGAGCCAGACTGCGTCATAAGTGTGCCATTGTGCCCTGATGTTTCAGGCTTTGTGATGGAGCTTAAAATCTGTGTGAGCACAACGTGCTGTTTATCTTGAAAAGTCTCCATGTTTTATTTGTTGTTCACTTCTACATTTGTATTAAATGTCTGGAATTTTTTCAGTAGAGTTTTTCTCTGTAATTGGTTTGATGGTTGTCAACAAAGGTTGGTCTTTGTTCATTCTCTCATTGCTATTTATGTGGGTATGGGTGGATGTAGTCAACTGAACAACCATTGTGGATGTGGCTTCATCAGAGGCACTGTTATTGTTAGCTAAAATGATATCTTCATCATCAATATACTGGGTACGTTTTTGTGGAATTGGAGTGTTAAGGCGAATACCTAACTCTTCCACCTTGTAAGACTAATGCTGGACTGTCTGGACCAAGAAAGGGCTACTCTTTGAGAAAACAAAGGAAATTAACATTTGAACTCTCTTTTGCAAAATTAGCATCCCCATCCGAGACGCAATCACACTGAGTCAATCACACCTCAGCAATACCTTAATCTACATTTCCCTTCTTTCACCCCCTCTTCCCCCATCTCTTCTCTCTACATATGGAGATGACCTTAAATTCACCCAAAATCTATATGGTTCAATGTGAACAGTTATCACACAATACTATACATGTTTGGTATCATTTGAAATGTCTCAGTGCGACTGGTACAAAGGTCTCATTCCCATTGAAGTAAACCAGAAAAAGGTTTTAAGATTTTAGAGATATTTTGTCCCCTTCTGTCCCCAAAAGGTGTAAACTACTCAGTCTAGGACCCTGATTAATGCAAATTCCCATTGAGAACATGTTTCCATTTGAAAGAAGTTTCTGTCTTGGTCTGGGTATTTGAAGAGATGTTGCAGGAGGCTCAGGGCTCCTTCAGACACTCAGCAATGTGCATTTTTCTAATGTCAGGTATTCATCTTTTACTCTGTTTCTGAGCATTTGATGTTTGTATTGATCATCTTTGAAATGATTATGTAATTGGCATGATACATTTACCTGACTAATAAATTGTTACATTTGACTTTATTCTGACTTACTCTGAAATTATTGACTCTAGTAGAGCAACAGAGTGTTGCTAGATCAATCTAAACAGGGTGGGCCTCAACCTCTGATTATGGTGAGATTATTCTAACTAAGTGTCTGTGGGTATACCACTGTGTGATTATGTAAAGTTACCACAAGAGGAAGCTAAATTGGCAGGCCTGATTTTATGGTAATGGTCATGACCCCTGGTTAAAAGTAATCTTACCTTAATTCGGTGTGTTCAGATCTATGGGGACTAAATAAACGTATTCTAGAATGAGCAAAGTGGGTACGGCCTCTAGAATATTAGTCATCGCTTCTGTCTAATGACCAAGACTGACGAGATTGTGCGTATGAGATCGTATGCCCGGCCGGTACGAGACTCAAAGCGTTATAGGAATCCGAATGAACGAGTACAATAAGAGTAAAG
Organism: Megalobrama amblycephala; assembly: GCF_018812025.1. NCBI lineage: Eukaryota > Metazoa > Chordata > Actinopteri > Cypriniformes > Xenocyprididae > Megalobrama > Megalobrama amblycephala. The sequence goes on along the minus strand of NC_063064.1, from coordinate 12,918,333 downwards.
AGTTAAATAGAATAATCAAATGTGTAGCTAAATTGTTATACAAATGACTAATAATCAGTTGACATTCTAAACTAAATTTGAGGTCATAATAAAAGTCAGATAAAAGTTTACTTGGAATTAAACTACTCTGCCACAGTGAAAAAACTGAACGCACCAGAAACCTTCCCCGTCCAGTTGGAAACCGCATTTGGGCCGATTGGGCGGGCCTTACAACCTCAATATCTTTTTTCTCTGGAATGAACATGTCCATCTCCAGTGGACCACTAGAGGTCATCATAACCTTAAGGCTCTGTTGAATCCACTTCCTTCCCCAGAGTCCTTATTTATGCTAAAGTTGGGACAAATAGGTAAAAGCAAGTCTTTGGACAACCTATTTTCAACTCTTTCCTCAATCCAGCTTGCATGGTGTATCATGGGTAGAGTTTTTGGAAAGCCATCAATTGCCCGAATGTTCAGGTTGTTGTGGTTTAAGGGTTGTTTTGAGATAGAACGAAGGGAAGTGACAGATTTCTGGAGAAAAGGCAGTCCAGAGTGAAGAGCCAAGTCATTTTGTCCCGTTAATTTCCAAAGGCCGTTGAACAAAAACCGTACCAGGAGCTAAATGACAGCAACCCAGTTAACCAAAATATGTGACTGTTACATAACTGCAACGTAATTTGGTGACCAAACTTTCGTCGTGGCAACGTAACTAGTTACGTTGTGGCAACAGGAAAAGTGAAATTCCCGGATACGTTGCCACAACGTAACCTTGTGACGTTGCCAGTTAGTAACTGCAACGTCATGGCAACGTTGTGTGTCAATATTTGTGTGTTGGTAATCCATTGGTAATTTTTATATTTATTTATTTTTCTATGGGCGAACATGCAGTAGTTTAACCTAATTTATGTCCTCATTTGCCCAAACTAATTTAAAGGCTATTCCAACAGCTATGAACGATGAATGCAGACTCGAAATGAATTCAGTTAATTTATTTTGAAAAACACACAGACCATGAACAAAAATCCAAATAAAAATAATAAAATACACCCAAACTATAAATAAAAACATATAGCCTAAACATATAGCGAAACATAAAATAAAAGCATTCAAGACGTTTTGGACTCAGTATTATTAAAAGATATGCTATGCTAGCGTAATATTTTGCTAACATATATTTCAGATTAATCAAAGAAAGATACCATATAATCACAGAGGTAAACATATTAACAAAAGTACTTAAAGTAGACTGTGGGTAATGTTACTTAACCAATCTGACGCAGTTGTTGAACTTTATTGCTGATTCTGCTTGTTAACAGCAGGTGTTCATCACTACTGCTCAATAATAACCACGCTGTCCTCTCCAGCAGCTTGAATGTTTTCCCGGTTGCCATGGCAACTCTAACTGCCACCAGCACTAACGTAAACATAACAATAAAAAAAGGTTTTGCGTCTTTCCAAAGTTAACTTTATACATTTTTATAAAAGCCATTTATTTGTTGTCACCTCGGAAAAATAAATTCTTCTCTCAGAAAAATTTAACTTTACTCTCTTGTCAACATACTGTGCATGCAGCGCACACTCCATTTATGGAGGCGCGCGCTGTATGTCATGTCATTATATATAAAAAACAGTCATCCATATTCTGACTTGGTGAAAAGAAACAATTTTTTTCTTAAGGGACATTTCAGTCTTGTGTCTGACATTTAATTACACATTTTAAATGGCAAATTCTGGTAATAATAGGGGAGAGTGGGGGCGGTTGCAACACTTTTTACATTTCCTTCAGTTTCTCAGCGACTGTTTGTATTAGAAAGACAAAAAATATATATATTAAACCCATATATGTCACCTACCTGCCCATACTGTTGCAACATGTGTACACATGATAATATGAAAGTAATTTGTACTTAAATGGACCCTGAAAAATGTTGCAACTGTCCCCATATATGTCCCCATATATACAGTCAACTGTCCCCATATATACAGTCATTTAGATGTAATAAAACTCATACTTCTGCATCATTTTTCAAATCTTTTTTTTAGTTTATTTGAGACCAGAGTTCATTGAGTTAACTTTTTAAAGTAAAAAACAAGTACACAACCATGTAACACCTTTACTGATTTATGTAGGCCAACTCAAATGTGATTTCTGCCTAATAACATCAACTCATGCGGTTCTGACGGAAGAAGAAAACTAGAGCAAGCTGTTTGCATGTGCACAACTCACCAGCACATGATGTGGGTGTTTGCCAGTGTGTTGCTATGCATTTGCAAAGTATTTTTTATTGTTGTTACTTACTAGTCCCTCCTTCAAAGCCAATTTGAAAATCATAAATCTGAATATCATAAATCTGATCATTTGCAATGAGACAGCATAAATTCCTCAACAAGATGCATAATTTGAGGCAGTTAGAGTGAGTTAGGGGTTTGCTCTAAACACAGACACTATGCATGAGCCATATTAATAGCGATGCATGGTTTAGCAAAGAGACTAAATGAATAAATGCATACATACTAAGAAAATAAGCACAACATATCCAAGCACAGACCTCTAGCTTGGCTACAATATGTACTATTTCTCCAATATGCAGTATATATGCACATTTTCTGATGATGAACTGTATGCCTTTAATATCTTACAAGTTGTTCAAAGCATTTCTAAGGATATTGATTTTCTGAGATGGTGAATGGGAACATGTTTTGTGTAACATTAGCAACACAGTATTTGCTGTTTGATATCGTAGTCAAACAAATGCTAAGCATATCAATTATCGTTATGTGACCTCACTGTCCTGCCATCATTGCTCACTACAGCAGCAGCTAAGGACAGAATAGGTAGAGGGACACCCCTTTCTGTTGTCCTTTTCCTGTCTCGTGGCATACTGAAAAAAACAGAACAGAAAATGTAGGATACACTGCAGACTAGTTTGACTTTTAAAAAAGCAATTTGCTGAAATACAAAGAGGAGATACCTGATTATTGAAATATGTTCTTTATCAAACCACTGAATTGCCTTTTATATCAATTTTATCTAATTGTCATTATTATTGTCATGAGGGACAGTTGCAACACCATGTGGGGACAGTTGCAACAATGCGTTGCAACTGTCCCACCCCTGGCAGCCATCTTAAAACTAGTGATGCTAGCCTAACACATTAGCTTGAACACATTGTACCCAAGTCTGTTAAGAGCTAAGAAAATGCACATTCAAACTATTAAACTATAAAAAACAATACTTAAACAGTTTAGACAGTATGACAAAAAATCTAGTAGTAAAAAAAGTTACTTTTTTGCCTTGAATTTCAGTTCTCCTATAAGTAGGTTTAGCATGTAGCTGTTAACTTCCAGAAAGAAGGAGGGGCATACTGAGCATGTGCAGTAGGAGTGTCATGACTCTAGCTCATTCCTGATTGGATAAATCAGCAATGTTGCAACTGCCACACGTTGCAACTGTCCCCACTCTCCCCTAACATATAAAGAACGTGTAAATGATGGTAATGAAATTACGAGCACATGATGTTGCTGTTACGTTACTAGTAAGTCATGGAATTACCATTATATTACGAATAGAGTACGTATCTGGAACATCCTTGGTAATCTTATAACGTTAGGAGATCGTACTGACGACGTTGTGATATGGTAATTTGATGGCAATAATATTACGGGCATACAATGTTGTTGTTACGTTACTAGTAAGTCATGGAATTACCAATATATTACGAATAGAGTACGTATCTGGAACATCCTTGATAATCTTATAACATTAGGAGATCGTACTGATGACGTTGTGAGATGGTAATTTGATGGCAATAATATTACGGGCATACAATGTTGTAGTTACGTTACTAGTAAGTCATGGAATTATCAATATATTACGAATAGAGTAGGCTACGTATCTGGAACGTCCTTGGTAATCTTATAACGTTAGGAGATCGTACTGATGACGTTGTGAGATGGTAATCTGAAGGTAATGAAATTACTGGCATGTAGTTACGTTGTCAGTTAGTAAGTCATGAAATTACCAAAAAATACGAATACATTACGTAACTGTTACGTTGTGTGTTAGCTGGGAAGTTATATCTGAATTAAAGACTTTAGAAGCTAACATTTCAAAGTGAAAAACTTTGCCCAAAATAAAACCTAAATAAACATATTTATAGGACATGCAGAATATGAAAATAGGGAGAAAAAAAAGCAGCAAATGTTCGGTCCAAATTTAGGCCCCACACCAGGGACTACAGATACTGCAATCATATTCATTACTTTGATTCTTTTAAGCCGAGTTCAGACTGCACGCTTTTAGCCCCGATTTTGGCTCGCCGTCAGGTTTTGAGAAATCGCTGACAAATGCCTGAAACCACAGGCAGATCAGTGCTCGTTCACGCGAGTGACAATCACGCAGTATAAATGAGCAAAGATGCGATCTGAGAGAATCTCAGACGAGTCGCCGACGCCCGTGAGATATTTGGCATGCTAAATATCTGGACCTGTCGGCGATTCAAAATCCTGCTGTGTGAAAAGTGTTCTGACTGAAAACTACATCGGTGATGACCGACAGCCAATGAGAGAGCAAGATATAGAGCAGCGGGGAGTTCGGGGAGGAGTTATAGACCACTCTCGTTGCAGAACACACAATCCTTGTTCCTCGTGTCTCCAACCATTTCCTCCTCCATATTTTGTTTTCGCTGCAAATCAGCGCACAGGCAATTGCAAGCTTCTTGCGGGCTACCATTTTTAATAATCCCAGTCTCACCTGAGAACTCTGGTCTTGCACGTGTGATATCGCATTGTTTCCTTGTCACATCTTGCGTGTTTGGTTGTGAAACGTAGTTTGCATGCCAGACAGAGTTGTCGGCGATTCTTCCTGTTGTAAAGTCATGCAGTGTGAAACCTGTCGCCAATCCATTGTGCAGTGTGAACACAGCAGCAACTGAATGCTGGCCAAGATAGTCATGCAGTGTAAAAAGAACAGTGACCCAACTGCTTGGAAAATTGTGCAGTCTGAACTTTAGTGAACATGTGCTTCTTACAGCTTCTGCATTGTGCCATGTGTCAAATTCAAATTTACCATGTATGTGAATAACTTGATTGTACAGTAACATTGTTTATACTATATTGTAGTATTCTTGAGTGAAAAGAATGACCTGCTAACAAGGCTGAGTGTTGAACCAACAATTTGTGATAGGTTTACAAAGTTTAAAGGTTTGTGTGTAAAAGCTCAAGTGGACAAATTACCTATATAGGTATAGATCCCTCTATAATACACCCATCCGTTTTGTATACGGTGTATATTGAAATATTTTCTATTAATTTAAAAGTAACCAGTGAACTTATAGCAACAAACAGTAGTACCACAAACACAGAATAAAGGAACAAAGACTGAAGCACCTGGCATGATCCAACCACTCATTTATTCCTGCTTGTTACAGTAAATATTTGATAAAATTAGATCTAGAAAATCCTGGATCTTGAGGATGCTAGGGCATGAAGCGATATATTTTACCAGCAGGAACAAAAGGCTTGAAGGATTGACGCCCATAGAACCTTGGGTACATTGGAGGATAACCTGCAAACTGCTCAAACTGAGCAGCGGTGGTTGTGGAAGGTGTCGTTGTTGCTTCAGCTGGGCTCTTGGAGTGGTATATATAGGGAGGAAACATCTGGTACCTGGGCCGTTTTGCTGCGGAACCACTAGAATACAAGTAAGGATCAAACATTGACATGGGATACATGTGAGGGAACACATGTTGGTTAGGGTCTTGAAGAGGAGGAAGAAGAGTCGTAGGAGGCACAGTGGGAGGTACAGGGTAATGAGGAGAATGTGGACGATACCAGGGTTTTCTAAACGGGGCCGGCATTGGAGTCACAGGACAAGAAAGAGTCACTTCCCGGTCACCGTACATCAGAGGGAGCTGCATTTCAGCATCCTGAGGAAGACATGAAATGTCAACTACCATACAAGTAAAAATCAGACAAGTGCACTCAATTATTTTCACCTTCACTTCCAAACAGCTTCCAAATGGTGCCGTGATAACCAGTGAACCATCAACAGTCTCCAGTGTGAATGAGCATTTGGGAGGTGTTAAACGCAAAGGCTGCCATGATCCATCAACTACAAGAAAGAAAAACAAAAAGCTCAAACACCTCAATCAATTAAACACCTAATTAAGGGACTTACCTTTAACTTTAACTTTATCATCATCTACTCCGACACCAAGTGAGATCGACATGAAAGAGGGAAAGCAGGACACTGTAGGGATGAAATTACTTGCAGGGCAAGACATTTGCACCGGAGCCCCCAATACAAGCAGTGGCAGAACATAACTTCCGTCCTGTTAGGAGATATAGGAAGAGAAAGAACTCCAAATCATTCAAGGCTCACTCTTCACATGGTCAGAGCAGAGCTACAGTGCACTTATCTTTAGCATGCACACTAACCTGTAGTCGGACATGACAGCCCTGGTATGGAGCAACAAGAGAAACATCTCTGCGTGCCCGCTTCAGAGAGAAACCACAGCTGGCTGGCATCTCAGACAGAGGCACTATTGACTGATCTCCTGGTGGAGGAGAGTTAATTTATGAATTAAATAAAATAAATAATGATAATCCCACATACTCACAAGCCCAAAACATCTTACCTCGATCAACCAGAAAGTGTGGAGTTCTTATTGCCCCTGGAATGCGCAAGGTCATTGAATCACTTCCACATTGCACAGAAGGACCCAAACGATGCAGCTTAGCTTCAGCAAGGTGGAACCGCTCTTAATATAGAATAAAAAGCACATTAAGAAATAAAAACCCCAAACATGTTAAGTTATATCCCTCCTTTAAAAAGACCCATTTTAAAAATTGTATTTTTCAAATTAACTTTGACTGATATTCATCAAACTGTTCTGCTGATTTGAGTTCAGATGTTCCCTTTTCTTTGTCAGATATTGTACCTTCAGCACCTATTAAAAGTTTGCCAAAACGGATTGTGTTTTCAGAGACCGCTCCATAATCAGCACCAGTTTCAGAAAAAGCCCCAGGACCAGCCTTTAAAGATGAAATCAGTGTCATCACAACCATTGTGAAAAGCAAGATGTCCTTTGGCCAAAGCATGGTGAGTTTGTTATGATACCCAAACAAATACCAAAAATTTAATTTATTGAAAAATCCTTGACTATAAAGGTTGATAAGTGTATTGAGACAAACTATGTTATTTTTACTCACTTTTGAATCACTCGCTGATGCTGGTTGGCCAATCAAATCTATTCCTCAATCAGCTTGTTGTTTTCACCTGTGCCTCATTAATCTGAGAGTTAACACAAGGGCTGAATTTGGATTACTACTCCAGTCAAGCAATGTCAAAATACACAACATTAGCCTCTGGTTTCACAGACAAGGCTTAAAGGGTTAGTTCACCCAAAAACCAGGCTTAACACCAAGGTATACTTCGGGCGTTCGCATCGCGTAATTTTCGTCATCAGGAGAGTTCGCACCCGTCCGCGTGCAGCCCAATTTTCGTGATGGCACGGACCGTGTGTGTACTCTACAACAGCCCATGCGAAAGTGAATTGAGTGATTGAAAACAAAAGTCCACTAGATAGTGCGCAGTGTACACGCCGAACGCATCTTTCCGCAGCCACATACTTTTAAAGGCTCGCACGCGCGTCTGTGCGCGACACATAAGCCGTGTGCATGTTCATAAAAATGAAGCATAATAGAAATAATGTTGTCAATAACTTGCTAAAGCCTGTATCTATGTTAAATGTTACTACTAAAATCATTAAGAAGCTGAATAAATTGACAAAGAAAGGGTCCATACAATGTCTTAACGATGATCTATTGCATGACCGTCATTTTTAAAGTGGGTTTCTGAAACTTGCAATGCATGCAGTAATGTAAGTAGTACAGAATTTTAAATGAGTCATATTGGTTTTCAGAAATAAAAAATAAAATAAAAAACCGCTACATCTGCACATTTTAAGATACTGCACAAGATGTGAATAAATGTAACTTGTACACTCGTTGGGGTGGATACGTTTTATTCAACGAAATAAAATGCACATAAAATGTGATGGAAACATATTTAGAGAAGAAACTAACAGTACATTTATTAGGTATAAAACGTGCATTAAAAAAAGTCTGTGACAATAATTAATCAACTAGAATAATCTTCAGACACATCGCATCTGAAATGATGATATGACCATTCTGAAATTCCAAAGCCAGAGTCGAATCGGTCGAATTTAAACTTGGACTTGTTAAAAAGCCTTTTTTAATTTTAATTTTATTTTTTACATTTTTAGATCAGCAGTGCAAAGTCATAATGATGGAGGAGCGCACATGAGCCTACTGTAGTAGACTACAGTTGTTGTCAATCATAGAAAAGTTTTTACCATTTTTGTCTGCATGTTTTAAATTGATAATATCTTATTCATATTAAAATCTTCGGACTCATTCGCATAAGACGCGCGATTATGGATGTCGAGGGGGAGGGGGGCCTTTGCGATCGTTAGCCCAGGGCCCCGCGAAGGCTTAATGCGGCACTGGATGGAGCTTAAAATCTGTGCGAAAACAACATGCTTTGTATTTTGAGAAATCTTCATGTTTTATTTGTTGTTCACTTCTACATTTGTATTAAATGTCTGGAAATTTTTCAGTAGAGTGTTTCTCTGTAATTGGTTTGATTGTCAACAATGGTTGGTCTTTGTTCATTCTCTCATTGCTATTAATGTGGGTAATGGGTGGATGTAGTCAACTGAACAACCATTGTGGATGTGGCTTCATCAGAGGCACTGTTATTGTTAGCTAAAATGATATCTTCATCATCTATGTACTGGGTACGTTTTGTGGAATTGGAGTGTTATAGCGAGTACCTAACTCTTCCACCTCAATCTTTTTTCTCTGGAGGGAACATGTCCATTTTCAGTGGACCACTAGAGGGCATCATAACCTCAAGGCTCTGTTGAATCCACTTACTTCCCCAGAGTCCTCATTTATGCTAAAGTAAAGGTAAAAGCAAGTGTTTGGACTATTACAATATTTTATATTTATGGTCAGTAGGATGTGACAGACCATGTATGGTTGTCTTGTGAGTCCTGTGTATGTGATGTCATTGAGATGCGCAAGCACGTGAAGTAAAGTGGAAGCACTGAGAAGCATGCGGTTGTGAGATTCTTTATTAAAAGATATTAACAATAAGAGGTAAATTACTTAATAAAAGTTAAAGACTGAGTTAAGTTTGCTATCGAGACAGCAACTAAGGAGTGCCGATCATGGAGGGTGCTTTGGACTGAAACCGCCAGCGAATTTTGAGTGGAATGCAGTGTGCATACCCAAAGCTTGGAAATCATGGGAAGAGAAGTATTCCTCCTTGTACATGGATTTATCGCTTGCAGATGCGGACAACAAGAGCAAGGTAAAAGTGTTCCAGTATCTAATCGGAGAAATGGGCAGAGAACTGATAGGTGTCCATCTGGCGTGGGGTGGGCGGAGCAGAGCGAGCGTTTTCAATTCATTCCTATGGAAGTCGAGCTTCACGCTCGCGAGGTGCATTGTGGGATTGTGAAGCTCGACTTCCATAGGAATTAAATGAAAACGCTTGCTCTGTTCCACCCCTGCCCTGCGCCAGTGGACACCTACCGTAAGCAAGACGCTGAGTGCTGGTCTGCCGGCCGACGGCGAACTGACATTGGAATGGCTGTTAACTTCATTCAGAAACCACTGCAATCCGGCAGCGAATGAAACCGCAGATAGGTACAGATTTTTCTCCAGAAATCAGAACTCAGCTGAAACGATTGATAAATATGTTACTGATTTGAAAGTGCTGGCAGACACGGATAGAGACTCTTTGATTAGAGACAGAATAGTATGCGGCTTACTGAGAGAACGCTTGTTAAGAGAGACGGACCTGACGCTTGAGAGATGTGTAAGGATATGCAGAACATCAGAACTGTCAAAAGAAAATATGATGACCACTGAAGGACAGAAAGCTAAAGAAGTACATGCAGTTCAGAGAGTTAGACAGTCCCAGAGTGAAAAGAGCACCCTGAAACCCACAGGGAAATGCAGAATAAAAATAAGAAACCCCAGAAACAGAAAACTCTACCGGCTGGAATTCATTGTAGTGGATGAAAAGCTCATCAGTACCACTTCTAGGAAACAAGGCGGTGCAAGCAATGGATCTGGTAAGAATTCAGCATGAAAATATACTTGAGATTGATGATATTGTCAGCACAGAGACAAGCAGAGAAAATGAACCGTGGGAGACATACAACAAGAGTATGCTGATGTATTTGAAGGAGACGGATGCTTGGAAGGCAAATATAACCTTGAAGTGGATCCTGAATGAAAAAAACTTTTGGTTCAGACTGAGTAATTGAATGACCACAGAATGTCCGGTTACAACATTACGTCTCACGCCAGGGGTACTTGTAGATGATTTATTGTGCAAATTTCACGTAGTTGTGTGTGTGGTTCTGTAAACAAACAATTTACAAAAAATAAATAAACAATTGTACAATCACAGATTTAAATGTCTAGCTCTATAAACAGTACTTGAATACTGGCTATAAGTATAATCAGCATGGTAAAGGGCATTAGAGAACTAGACACAAAGCAAATAATATAAATACACACAAATACAAACTCTATATAGATGATCATAATACTGTACTGAAATATTGTCCTTCTCCGACATCCATTTCTGTCTGATTTGATGACTAGGTAGGTAGTTACAGATGAATCGCCTCCAAAAGTGAACAGCTAGCAGCTGACTATGTCTCCATCTCCGTCTGTTCAGGAGTTTGTAATATTTGATATGTCACTTGTGGAAGTGATGCTTCTCGCCGCCCCATTAACAGGATGGGTGTCACTGGATCTGGGTCGGGTATGTCTGAAGATGTGTAGCCGATGGGCTTGGCATTCAGTATACCCTCTATTTCAATGAGAACAGTCTGCAATACTTCTTCAGTGACTGTTTGTGCTTCGAGGGTTACTTGCAGGGATCAAATTTCTCACTCCCAGCATCCACCGAAATGTGGCGTGTTGGGTGGGTTGAACACAAACCCAATCTGTTGGCTTGCAAATTGAGCCTGGAGCTCGGGCTGAAGAGCTGCAAGGCATCCCAAAGTTCTTTTTCCCCAACTTTGAAATTCATTCCTTGATCTGAAGGGATGTCAAAGGCTTTGCCTCGCCAAGCAAGGAAACGACGAGGGGCCATATGGAATGAATCACTGTCCAGACTCGCAAGGAGATCAATATGCACTGCACGGGTGGTCATACACTTGAAAATGATCCAACGTTTCTCATTTTTATACCCAGTATTTCCACCTGAGTTCTGAAAACACCCTCTCTGGTCCAGGGTGATGCAGACGATCATCATAGTCTTTAATGATTAGCTTGCTGAGCAGGTGATGTGGGTTGAGGACAATGGGGTGGATGTTATCTTCATCTAGTGGACTGATCTGTCTGAGATGACCACCAACATGAATGAGATTGGCAGTGGTGGGAAGAGTACTGAAAAATCATACTCAAGTAAAAGTACTATTACTTACCAAAAAATTTAATGTGAGTAGAGTAAGAGTACCTGTCCTAAATACCACTCAAAGTATGAGTAAAAAGTAGCCCTTTTAAAAGTACTTGAGTAGTGAGTAGTGAGTATTATGCTGTGACTGTTATTCCACCTTATACCCTGTGAATTAAAAATGTAGCTTTATATCTGTGTCGTTCTCTTCTATGGACGTTTCTCAGTAAAAAATAAAAAACAATTACTCAAAGAGTTTTATTTTTGACTGCTAGGACTGAAAATCCAGGCATGTAATATTTGAAAAAGCAGCCAATAATCAAGTAACGTTTATGACCTCTGTAGAGGTCTTCTTGCAGGTTGATAAAAAAAAAAATGTTGCAAAGCATTGTACATTAACAATTTAACTTAAAAAGATTAAGTTAACATGCATTAACCGACAAGTCTCTTAACATGAATGCAGACTTGCAGAGATTTTAATGTAGGGGCCGACAACAATCCTAAATTTTGAATTTGTTGTTCAGTTCTACAATGAGCTGATTCTCAAAATTTGCAGTGTCCAGTCTTGCTCGTTTAGGTGTAAACAGCTGCCCAGCACAACTAAAAAGGCGCTCGCATGCTGCAGAGGTAGGCATGGGTGTGTTCAGTTTGAGGCTTAGCTTTTTCACCAAAGAAGCAGTCCCATCTCTTCTGAGGCACAAGCCAAGTATCCATCCAATTCAGATGCAGTTGGGGATGGAAGTCATCCTCGTCAGAGGCATCATGCTGTGAGTCGTTTTGCTGGGTGCACTTAATGGCGTCAAGATGATGCAGGATGTAATCCATCCCTACCATATACACAAAATAGAAACATTAATAATAATAATTGCGGATAATGCTGATAGACAAATTACAGCATGTTTACTAGTGTGTTATGGAGTATTGGGGTTGTCATGGTTATTTTAGAAATGAAATAAAGCTGTTTACTTGCTACATAAGCATTGCATTTACTACCCTATAACCCCTCAATACCCTTGTCTTTTCGAAAATAGTTTCATAGGCTGACTGTGCTACAGTAGGCAAGTAAATAAATATCGAACCAATAGCTTAACGCCACATAAACCCATAAAGTAGTGGAACAGTTACAAGTGGGATAAGCGAAATGTATCCATGACTCCTGACATTAAAAAACGAAATAACAAAATTCTGCATGTTCTCAATCTTGAACAAAACTGGCATAAAATATCAGTTTCATCAGATAATCTGTATTCATGAACAAAATAGAAATATCTTACCTGCTTTTATGACGTGGGCCTTGTCAGTCCATGATGTTTATTTTTTGGAAGAAGAATTGAAGCACTGATGAGTTCCAGATCTTCCATAAACTCCCCAAAGACCTTTTGTAAACCCTTCTGCAGAGCATGGATAAGGGGAAGACATACCTTGATTGAAGCCTCCATCTTTTTGAGCTTGGAGTCAAGAAGGTAGATGGTGGGAAGCAGCCACCCCATCTGAGTGTTTGTTTTGGACTGAAAGATGTTCAAGGCCATGGAAATAGGCTTCATCACAGTGCAGTATTCAGAGAGGTAAGAAACTTCAGCAGGATTTAGCCTATTTAAAAATTAAATGATGACAACAACCAACAACAACGTCAAATCTAAATAAACACCTTAAGTATTCCAATTAGAACACACTGAGATTGAGCAAACAGACTTACATTTTCATTTTGAATGCTGTACATACATTCCGAAGGGATGCTTCTCCCTGCTCCTTTAGGATCCACATTACCCTCTCTGCAGCATTGTACACTGAGTTCCATCTTGTTTGGTTGGGCTGAATGAACTGCAGCTTACATTCTTCTTGGACGATCTCAGCATTGATGGCAGACCGACTGGTTTCATTGTATAATGCCTGGCATTTCGCAAACGTTGAATGGGAAAGCTTCTTATATACCTCACTGCTGTCCTCTGCCTTGGAAGCATCCACAGTAGCCGCCAAATTAAGAAGATGACACGTGCAACGCTGATGCTTGGGTAGATGATACTCCAACCCAGTGTTAATGTTTAAAATGGAACAGGTGTCCTGAACCCCAACTCCTTCTGCATTTTCCTCACTCCCCAGTGTCACTGCCTCAGCAGAGTCGGCACCAATCAACTCTTGCTGATTCTGTTCACCATACACCTTAAATGCTTTGATAAAATTTGATCCACTATCAGTTGCTGTTCTGACTATTTTTTCTGAGATGCCATATTCCAAGTGGATGTCATCCAGGGTTCTTGCGAGCACATCAAATCTATGTGATCCTTTCAAAAGTCTAAAGGCAATGGAAGCAGACCTTCTTTCCAGTGTATATTCATCAATCCAGTGTGCGGTTACACTGATGTAACTCCATTGTCGTGCTGTCCAACAATCAGCAGTGGTACCTATAGCTGACTTTTGCCATCTCAGCAATGATGTTCTTCTTAACCTTTGTGGCTGCTTCCTCAATTCTCAGCTTCACAGTTGGTCTGGACATAACTGTACAGCTAGGTTGCATTGTATGGATTAGATTTTTAAATGTTGGAAGTTCAACTACGGTAAAGGGCTGAAGGCTTTCGTAGACAAATTCAACTACAAGCCTGTCAATTGTGGACTGAGTAACCTGCCTGCACAACATGGAATAGTCTTTAATCTTCATCTGTTTTACATCTGAATCATTCTGTTCTTCTGAGTTCTTTCTTTTCAAGACACATTCATTGTATTGCTTTATTTTTTATGGATGTTTTCTCTGTAAAAAGAATACACTTCAGAATTAAGTAACTCACATCTTACACCACTAATAAACTTTTGCTAGCATCATTTTTTTTTTTTAAATAAACATTTATATATAAAACTGATGTTTTATGAACGTTATTTGCCATTCATAAACTACAATTTTAAATCACCATGCAAGAACACATTACATTAACATATACATCTATAATTAAGCTGACAAAAAGTAGGTTAATGCGTTTACATGTTGAGCGAAATATGTGTAAGGGGCAAAAATCTAACGATAGGTTAATGCTTAATGCACTTTGAACCCTGTTATCAAACTAAGGGTGTCCAGCAGCTGGTGCCTCGAGTTCGTGCAGCACTGACAAAATACATTCAAATTGCGCATGTATTAGAAAAAGTAACATTCTGCAGTGCATTTAGTAACTGTTTAAAGGCCATTTTGCGATTTCAGTCATTACACATACACAATAACCAGCAACAACCCCACTCCCTCTTCTCATCAATGACGATGACTGACGAGATACAGTCTTAAGCAGTCATTGCTTGTGATGATTTTTGCATCCTCTCTGACACTTCCATACTGCTGCATTAATAAAGCGACCGTGCCTCTCACTCTAAGCTGGTTGCTAATCACTAATTGTTTTTGGCTGAATAATTTCAGTTGCCTGAAACATTCGGTGCATCCCTAATTCACATTGGCTCATAAAACCTCTAACACACTTTTATTTATGCCCCCCACACTATTTGTGACGTTTATTATACCATTTAACATAAATATTTAAGATATGATACTTAGCAGATTAGCAGAAACTTACCTCGATGTGCTTTTTTAAATTAGAGGAAAAACTCTTGAATGCTGATATTTTAACTGGTCTGGGCAAGCAAAGTAGGCATGACATAATGACACAATTGCCCTTCTTTGCCTTCACTGTAAAAAGCTCCTTCAGGTACGGCCAAGGATACTGAAGTGCTGTATTTGAGCTATTGCATGTTGAAGCATCCACCACACTTCCTTCCTCCTCCTCTTCCATGATTAAACTAAATTGGCATGTTTTGAAGTCTGTCTGCTGCAAGTTTTCTATGTGCGATTTGATTGGACGGGAATCACTGGACTGATTATTCTCCTTAGCCAATCATCATTGACAGGAAAATAATAAACATATAATGTAGCGACTGCAGGTTGAGGGAAAATAGTGCAGTAAAAGTACTGATACAGCATTAAAAATGTACTCAAGTACAAGTAAAAGTACACTGTTTTTAAACTACTTAATAAAGTACAATTCCTGAGAAAAACTACTCAATTACAGTAACAAGAGTATTTGTAATTTGTTACTTTACACCACTGGAGATTGGAGCTGTTATCCAGTTCAGGGGCTAGACACAGCAGTCGACTATTGCTAGGCAGGGGTTTACTAGATTTCAAGTGCAACATATTGTCAGGGAATGATTCTGTCTGGATGTGAAAGAGGGCTGTGACCTCAGCTTCTTTATAGTCTTCTACATTGGCACTCGAGGGTGATCTCTCGTTTGAGTATTGTATGAGGGCCTTTAAGTAGTCTGAGAAGGTGCGAAATGAGGATGAGGATCTGGTAATGACATAGCAGAAGTTACCAGTCGACAGAAGGTTGACCTTTTCAACTCACTGTCTTGGGTTATGTGGGATAATGGTGGCATCTCTGGCCAGTTGGCTGGTGTCTGTGTAAGGAAAGCTGGGCCTTGGTTCCATTTGCTGTCTTTGATGAGATCAGAGGAGACTTTCCTCTTGTAATGGTATCCACTGGGTTGTTGCTTGACTGTACATAGCGCCAGGTATCAGATTTAGTTAAGTGCTGGATTTCTACTACTCTGGTCCCCACAAAAACCTTAAGCCGCAAGAATCTGATAAAATCCAAGGCAGAATTGTAGTGGAGTCAGACCACAGAGTGATGCTACTGAGTGGTAATGTTAGCTCTGCTTTCAGGATTTTTGCCAGCTGTGCCCCTGTGAGGGCTACACACAGCTCAAGACGAGGAATGCTCTGTTTTTTGGGGGGTGACACAGGACCTAGCTGTTACAAAGGCCACCTCTACTTTACCTTGAGAGCTCTCTATTCTTAAGTAAGCCACAGAGCCATAGGCCTTCTCTGAGGCATCACAAAAGATGTGAAGCTGCCTAATACTAGTAGAGCAGTCCAGTTCCTTGCTGCAATAACATCTGGGCAAAGTGATGTGCTGCAGGTCTTCCAACTCGCTCTCCCAGTTTCCAAGTGGCTAATAGGTCCTCAGGTAGATGTGGGTTATCCCACTCTCTCATTTTGTCCCACAACTTTTGTACTATCACTTTAGCTCAAGTGGTGAATGGTACAATGTAGCCAAGAGGATCATATTGTAGGAGAGAGTGTCTGACTGGCATTTCCAATGAAGGCCAAGAGTTGATTCCTGGGCATTTTGGTGATCTTCACAGAGCCAGAAAATGCTTTTCTGAGACTAAATATTTCGGCTGGCAGATGGCTGATAATTACTAACCCACTGACGTAGCTCAAAGCCACCATATGCTAGGAGGCTGCAGAGTTTGTCGACTAGATTCTTGGCCGTGTTAGGAAAAGCAAAGCTCTGAAGGCAATTGTCAACATAGAATGACTTCTCCACAGAAACCCGTGTGTCCTCTCCAGGCTGGCTGTGATCTAGAACGTGCTTCTCTGAAGCAAACAAAGCACAACATGGACTACAAGTGGTCCCGAAAGGCAGCACCTGCCATTCATAGACATCAGGGATTCTGTCTTTGCATGTCTCTCCAGATGTATCTCAGCAGTGGTTTATCCTTTGGCAAGAGGCGTACCTGTTGGAACATGCCACGGATGTCACTATGATGGCAATAGAGTTCTCCTGGAAGCGCAGATGGACTGCCAGGAGGGACGGACCAAGTGTTTGACCAGGCAATAGGAGCTCATTCAGATTGTGCCCTTGGTATGAAAATGAACAGTTAAAGACCACCCTGTTCTTCCCATTATGCTGCACCATGAGGTGCAGGATGTACCAGGCTTCTTTTGATCTGTCCACCTGCTCCTGACTAAGTTTGACAACATACCCAGTGTGCACTAGCTTGGTCAGCTCCTCTTTGTATGCTGCAGCCAGATCAGAGTCCTTTTCAAGCAGTTTCTCGATTCCTCTTAACTGGGGTAAGATAGCTTCCTTAGGTGCATAGAGACGGGGCATGTTCTTGACACATAGCAGAGGAGTAGCATATCGTTTGACACCATCAATATCCACTCTCACAGTGTTTTCTTGCAGAAGCTGAATGGACTCTTTGTCTTGGTGTGACTTGGTGATTACCTTTTCACTCTGGTAGGGTAGAACATCCATTTGCCACAGCCTCTCCTCGTTAACATAAAGGTCATTGACGGTCCGCAGCGAGGTGAAGAAGCATTGATCAGGGGAAAGATGACTGCTCAATTCTTGAGTTGGACCCTGCATTGTCCATCCCAGACGTGTTCTTACTGCAGCCAGACCACCAGGGGGCCCCAGTCTGACTGGCTGTATAGGTGTGACAAGGTGGTGGCAATAGGATGGGGAAGCACAGGATGTACATTGTTTAGCTGTTATAGTGGAAAAACCCGGCAAGATGCTTGCACTTTCTTTGCAGGGCACTGACTGGTGAGTATGTTCTGCCCCGTGAATGACCTGGGTATCTTGTTTCACTGTGTGAAGCACAGGGCCCTTGGGCTCCCCTCCCCTTCAATTTTTCAACTGCATCATGCAGAATGATGGCCCGCTCTGATCCATCGTCCAACACAGCATAAGCTTCCATCGGCCTGTTACCATTCTTGATTAGAACCTTGATCACTTTGAGCAGCACTTAGGTTCTCTTCTCACCTCTCTGAAGCGTGCTGAGTAGTCTTGTTTTGAGTGACAAGCATACTGGCTACTGTCTTCTTGTACCTGAAGCTCATATTCCAGCCAATCCGCAAAGTCCATCAGTGTGGGAATAGCAACTTGCAGTGGGTGGGTGTATCTTTTAAAACTAGATCTGAGATCATGTGGCACTTTACTCAAGAGTCAAGATACATGTGATCCACATTCCAGCTGTACACTACCTTTGTGGCCCAGCTGCTGCAACATACTGCAGCCCAAACATCCTGAAGGCATTGCCGCTACATATGTTAGCACCATCCATCAGCGCAGCGATTCTTTGCAGGGCTAATTGGTGAGGTTGACCATACATTTTATTCAGAGCTCTCATAGTGTTTGTGAAGGGAAACCTTGAATTGCTATAAGAGACCTAGTTCTTCAGTGTGATTCCTCCGAGACAGGCCTGGGTGCAGCACTTCTAAAGACAGGACAACCAGTTGCTTTTTGCAGCAGAGCGCTTACACCCACAGAAAAGGGGTATGCACAAATAGAAAAAGAATACCTAGTAATCCTGTTTGGGATGGAAAAATTCCACCAGTACACCTATGGCAGGAACGTTGAAGTCCATTCTGACCACAAACCCCTTGTAACTATCACAAGAAAGCCATTTCTTGATGCACCTAATACCAAGTTTACACTACAGGACTTTAAACGTCGGCAGATTGCTGTGCTGTTCAGACTACGTGACTTTCTGTGGTTACACACTACATGAGCTGATGACAACTGTCACCCAATGACTTTATTTGAAAATGGACATTGGGAAGAAATTAGATTACATTTTGAATTAAATTTAATTCAAATTAAAATAATATTATATTAAAAGTTTAAAATATTCTGGCTGACCTCCCAGAGTTAAGGCGACTGTTATTTTAGAACGTTTCCCTTTATTGTTTCTATGACGACACGCCATGTAAATGTATTGCTTTTCTCACCATGTCATCAACTATCTGATATTCCGATTCTTAAATATGTGCAAGTGAGTGTTTTGTCGTTTAAAATTTTAATGACCTTGATCTTAATATAAGTGAATTCATTAATTTGTCCCAAAATACATGTGGCCAGTGAAGTTGGAGAACAATAGAGTGAGTGAGCTTTATAGTTTCTTACACAATGTGTATCTGATATGAATAAACATCGGCAAATAATATTTGAATGGGCTATTATTGCTGCTTCTATGGACATCAGTGTATATTTCATTGGCTGTTGCATCGTGACACGTGATACGACAGGATGTCGAGTCGGCCGACAGCTCCGGATATTTAGCATGCTAGATATTTGTCTGGCGTCAGCGAGGTGTTGGCAATGCATCAGCAAGTATCAGTGGTTCTATCATTCAGTAGTTCACACATACAGATTGGCGAGCGCCGATCACTCGCTGATTTCCCCCCGATCACAGCCCGACCTGTCGGCGAGCTTGTTAACTGGCAAATCGGGCTTAAAATACTGTAGTGTAAACTTGGCATAAGAGATTGCAGAGAATGCTTTTGAGACTCCAGCGGTATGACATTAATGTTGTCTATGTTCCAGGTCAACTAATGCACTTAGCAGACACCCTCAGCAGAGCGTAGGCTACTTACTGGAGTGTGCTGCAGAAGGCTCTGTAGAGACATAAATAGAGAGAATTAACACGCTGCAGTACATGGCCATATCAGAAGGAAGTCTACAAAAGATACAGGCAGAAATGGCTAAGGATGGAACATTTCAGATGTTACAGCAAGTGATAGTCCAGGGATGGCCAGAGGAGAAAACTTAGCTGAAAGAAGAGGTGAGACAAATCCTTTCTGTGAGAGAAGAGCTGTAATACCAGCAAAGCTGAGAACAGAAATCATGGAGAGAATTCATGCATCAGGCATTTAAAGTTGCTTACGCAGAGCAAGAGACTGTGTATACTGGCCTGGGATGAGTGTGGCTATCAGAGCATACATAGAAAACTGTGCGGTTTGCAGAGCGGTGGATGCACGACAGCAGAAAGAGACCATGTGCCCACATGACATCCCAATGAGGCCATGGGCAAAAGTGGGAACAGATTTGATTTCATTTAACAACAGAGCTTATGCTCATTACCACTGACTATCTTTCCAACTTCTGGGAAGTAGACTATCTCACAGACACCAGCTCAAGCACAGTGATACACAAGTTGAAGGCCCATTTTGCACATCATGGGATCCCAGACACAGTGATCTCTGATAATGGGCCACAGTACAGTTCACAAGAATTCAGACAGTTCAGTGCGGCATGGGAATTCAGGCACATAACATCATCTCCAGCATATCCGCAGAGCAACAGCAAAGCGGAGTCTGCAGTAAGGACAGCCAAACAGCTGATGGAAAAGGCAGGGAGAGCAAAGACTGACACATATCTCGCTATTCTAGAACACCGGAACACACCATCTCAGGGATTCAATGCCAGTCCTGCACAAAGACTCATGAGCAGAAGAACCAGAACATTAATTCCCACACATGACAGCCTCCTGCAGCCGGTTGTTGTACACACAGAACATGCAGTCAAAGACAACCAACGCAAACAGGCTTTCTACTACAACAGAGGAGCAAAAGATCTTAAACCTCTTCAGGAAGGAGAACAAGTAAGAGTTCAGCTGTACACGAAACACAGAACTCACTGGACACCAGCAAAAGTGATAAGAATGGCCAATAACAGATCATAGAAATCGAAAACATCTCAGGATTGTGCCTGGAGAACTAGAGAGAGCAGACACACAAAACACAAGTGTCAAGATTGAACAGACCAATCAGAAGATTCATCTGGATGAGTTACAGGACCAGACACATACACAACGTGCACGCACACATTCAGATAACAGCAACAATGTTGTGACAACCTGAAATGGCAGAGTAGTCAAGAAACCATCTCAGTTGAAAGATTTTGTTTAAATTGTTCAACACTTTAGATCTACTGTGAGTATACAGTGGCATGTTGTTGTTCACAAGTTTATTGCATACAGTGACCATAGGGCAGTTTAAAAAAAAAAAAAAAAGAGGATGTTATATTTATAGCCAGCAGGATGTGACAGACCATGTATGGTTGACTTGTGAGTCCTGTGTATGTGATGTCATTGAGATGTGGAAGCACTGAGAAGCATGCGGTTGTGAGATTCTTTATTGAAAGTGATTAACAATAAGAACCAAACATCTAACATGGACAACCTATTTTCAACCCTTTCCTCAATCCAGCTTGCATGGTGTATCATGGGTAGAGTTTTTGGAAAGCCATTTATTGCCTGAATGTTCAGGTTGTGGTTTAAAGGGTTGTTTAATACAGTCCAAAAATCAGAGTGAAGACCCAAGCCATTTTGTCCTGTTAATTTCCAAAGGCTGCTGAACAAAATACGTACCAGGAGCTAAATAGTGACAGCAAGTTATATCTGAATTAAAGACTTTAGAAGCTAACATTTCAAAGTGAAAATGTTCCCCAAATTAAAACCTGGATAAACATGTTATTTATAGGACATGCAGGATATGAAATGGTGAGGAAAAAAAAAAAAAAAAAAAAAAAAAAAAAAAAAAGTCCAAATTTAGGCCCCACACCAGGGACTACAGATACTACAATCATATTCAGCACCATTACATTGATTCTTTTAGTGAACAGGTGCTTCCAGCTTCTGCATTGTGCCATGTGTCAATTTAGATCCAATTTTACCATGTATGTGAACAAATTGATTGTACAGTAACATTTATACTACACAACTTTGTAGCATTCTTGAGTGAGAAGGACGACCTGCTAACAAGGCTGGGTGTTGAACCAACAATTTGTGATAGGATTACAAAGTTTAAAGGCTTGTGTAAAAGCTTGAGTGGACAAAATTACCTATAAATATAGGGCTCTCTCTATATATATATACCCATCTGTTTTATATATATATATATATATATATGTCTTTTAATAGAAAAGTATAACCAGTGAACTTCTAACAGCAGTATACAGCCATACACAATAGAAAAAAAAAGGAACAAAGACAAGCATCTGGCATAATCCAACCACTCATTTATTCCTGTTTGTTACAGTAAATATTTGATCAAATTAGATGTAGAAAATTATGGATCTTGTGGATGTTAGGGCATGAAGGGA
Organism: Megalobrama amblycephala; assembly: GCF_018812025.1. NCBI lineage: Eukaryota > Metazoa > Chordata > Actinopteri > Cypriniformes > Xenocyprididae > Megalobrama > Megalobrama amblycephala. The sequence continues at coordinate 12,896,136 of NC_063064.1, read as the reverse complement.
TATTTTCTACCAGGAGGAACAAAAGGCTTGAAGGATTGACGCCCATAGAACCGTGGGTACATTGGAGGATAACCTGCAAACTGCTCAAACTGAGCAGCGGTGGTTGTGGAAGGTGCCGTTGTTGCTTCAACTGGGCTCTTGGAGTGGTATATATAGGGAGGAAACATCTGGTACCTGGGCCATTTTGCTGCAGAACCACTAGAATACAAGTAAGGATCAAACATTGACATGGGATACATGTGAGGGAACACATGTTGGTTAGGGTCTTGAAGAGGAGGAAAAGTCGTAGGCGGCACAGTGGGAGGTACAGGGTAACGATGAGAATGTGGACGATACCACCAGGGTTTTCCAAACGGGGGAGGGTAAAACATTTGACGACTGTCCAATGGGTCCTGGACAGGAGCAATGGTTGTTGGGGCCGGCATTGGAGTCAAGGGACAAGAAAGAGTCACTTCCCGGTCACCATACATCAGAGGGAGCTGCATTTCAGCATCCTGAGGAAGACATGAAATGTCAACTACCATACATGTAAAATCAGACAAGTGCACTCAATTATTTTCACCTTCACTTCCAAGACAGCTTCCTATGAATGGTGCAGTGATAACCAGTGAACCATCAACAGTCTCCAGTGAGAATGAAGCATTTGGGAGGTGTTAAAAGCAAAGGCTGCCATGATCCATCAACTACAAGAAAGAAAAACAAAAAGCTCAAACACCTCTCAACTTAGATAAAATGCAAACTACTAAGTGACTTACCTTTAACTTTAACATCATCTACTCTGACGCCAAGTGAGATAGTCATGTAAGAGGGAAAGCAGGACACTGTAGGGATGAGATTACTTGCAGGGCAAGACATTTGCACGGGAGCTCCCATTACAAGCAGTGGCAGAACATAACTTCCGTCCTGTTAGGAGATATAGGAAGAGAAAGAACTCCAAATCATTCAAGGCTCACTCTTCACATGGTCAAGAGCAGAGCTACAGTGCACTTATCTTTAGCATGCACACTAACCTGTAGTCGGACATGACAGCCCTGGTATGGGGCAACAAGAGAAACATCTCTGCGTGCCCGCTTCAGCGAGAAACCACAGCTGGCTGGCATCTCAGACAGAGGCACTATTGACTGATCTCCTGGTGGAGGAAGAGTTAATTCATGAATTAAATAAATTATAATCCCACACTCACAAGCCCAAAACATCTTACCTCGATCAACCAGAAAGTGTGGAGTTCTTATTGCCCCTGGAATGCGCAAGGTCATTGAATCACTTCCACATTGCACAGAAGGACCCAAACGATGCAGCCTTAGCTTCAGCAAGGTGGAACCGCTCTTAATATAGAATAAAAAGCACATTAAGAAATAAAACCCCAAACATGTTAAGTTATAGCCCCATATTAAAAAGACCCATTTTAAGTTTAGTTAACTTCTTTTGACCAATATTAAATCGAACTGTTCTGCTGATTTGAGTTCAGATGTTCCCTTTTCTTTGTCAGATACTGTACCTTGAGCACCTATTAAAAGTTTGCCCAAATGGATTGCGTTATCAGAGACTGCTCCATAAACCCCAGGACCAGCCTTTAAAGATGAAATCAGTGTCATCACAACCATTGTGAAAAGCAAGATGCCCTTTGGCCAAGGCATGGTGAGTTTACTGTACTACCAAAGCAAACACCAAAAAAAAAACACATTTAATGAAAGCTCCTTGACTATAAAGATTAACAAGTGTATTGAGACAAACTATGCTATTTGTACTCACTTTTGAATCACTCGCTGATGCTGGTTGGCCAATCAAATCTATTCCTCAATCAGCTCATTGTTTTCACCTGTGCCTCATTAAGCTGAGAGTTAACACAAGGGCTGAATTTGGAACAGTATATGAGCATACTAGGCTGCGTTCCACTCCAGTTTTAGACACGCACTCGCGAACTTCCCTACACACTTCCCCTCGGGGGAATCCCTGCCGTCATTTTGAAGTGCATTCCACTTCGTGAAGTGGACGAGGGAAGTTTACATGGACAGACCCTTGCTCCCTCGATTTTAACTGAGTCTACTTCACATGTACACTTCAGGCAGCTCCATAACCCACAATGCAACACGATTATGACGTCACCGCATATCGCGTTTAATTTACCCTACCACAAACAATTCTATGATATATTAATAATTTTTTTAAACATTTAAAACACACATATATGCATATAGAATGCTGTATTAAACAAATTTGTAAGGGGAAAAAAATAAATAATAAATCAGCTCCATTGCGGATTCCAAGTGATCAAGGGCTTAGGACGTTCCAGTTCAGCCCATTGCAAAGGTTCCGCCAGAAGTGGGCACTCGTGCAATGTAAGCAATGACGTACATCCGAGTCAACGAGACCGAGGGAAGTTAGCGAGGGAAGAGCATTTAAAAACCGAACTGGAACGCAGGCCATCTCCAGTCAAGCAATGCTAAAATACACAACATTTAGGCCTGGTTTTAGGCCTTAGTTCAATTAGGACATTTAAGAAGCTTTTATAAATGTGCCTTAGAAAAAAAAAAACATTAAGACAATAAAAATGGCACTGACATATTTTAAGATTATGTCACTGCATGTTGCTTTCAGTTAAAACAGCTCAAATATGAAGTTTAGACTGGGACTAGACTTAAACCTTTTTCTGTGAAACCAGAGGTTAGTGTCTTTACTCAATAGTCAGTAAGTTACAACAATCACTTTATTTATTAATATGTAGTTTGTAAAAACAGGATTTAGAGGCAGCACAGTACATACATTTTGGGACACATGAATATACATACACAGTCAAACAGAGAGAGCTTCTAAAAAATGACTATTCATTCCATTAAACTCCATTCAGTAAGAATAAAAGAATAACATTACTTAGTATAGATTATTGTGTCCATTGTCTATTTAAAAATGCATAAATCTGTGGAAAGTGCTAAAGTGCTAAACTTTTTAGTAGTTCAAAGACTAGTGACGTCATCACCACTTGCTATGCTGATGCACTCGTCATCCACAGTGACTCTTGGGATGGCCGTATCTCTCTCCCACACTTTTCTAATGGTCTCTGGAGTCAAGGAAGCCAGGGGCTCAATCATAGACACTTCAGTCTGTTGTACTGCAGTCCCAAGATGATCAGTGGAGTTAGGGCTCGAGCCAGCATCTAAAGCCCAACTATAGGCTTTGTTAGCTGGAGTGGTCGGTGACAAAACATTATCGCATAGTGGTCCACCTGACCCCTCATTTTGGGTCCAGGATGGTGAAGAAGGGGTGAAAATGGTACCTACACCAAGCAAGTGGGCATGATGGAGTGCGCTATCAATGCTGTGATGGAGGTTGATGGGTGAAGGGGGATGAAGGTCAAACTCAATAAGTGAGAGAAAGCACTCATGTTCTTGCCATTCCACACCGCTAGTCCACAGAGGAGATGCATGGTGGTTGTAACTGCTGCTGTACAGGACGCCTTCTCCAATAACTTCCACATTGTCATGCACCGTCATGATTGAGGTCACTGGAGTTGCATGGTTTCGGATCACCGACTGGCAGACATTTGCACGGGACTGCCTGTGACCTTCCCAGTTATTCGGCAACAGTTCAGCCCAGTTCTTATCTGGGCTCCTCCAATGCCCCATTTGTAACCTGTCCAACAGCCTGCTCCAGCATTTTCCCTTCCATCCTCTCTTAGCTGTCTGCTTACTGCCTTGTGGTTTCCAGAACACCCTAGATCCCAGAAGTAGAAGAGATAAACTCCAGGCCAGCTCAAGCAGTCGTGCCTGAGAGTTGCCCGATCCACCAGCCCCACCCAAATCTGCGCCAGTCACCAAGTAACCCATACAGCCAGAGGAAACTATAGATTTGCAGAGCGCAGGACAACACCCCAAGGAGGGCACACAGCAACAGCACACGCCTGATACTGTTTTCTAAGCGTTTGGGGCCACTCCACCTTGGCAGAGAGGACCTGTGGGAGGAGCAGAGTTGCTTTAGACACTGGAAAAAGATTCCTAAACAAAGCAGTAACCCCCAGCAAACAGTAAATGTCTGTAACATTAATGGCAGTGCTGGCAACAAGGTTTTGGATAGCAGGTCAGCCAACAGGAGGGAGATACAGTGCAGTGCTGCCAGTCCTCCAGTCACTGAGAGCCGATGAGGAGATGTTTCTTCCCTCAGAGCAAGAAGTGTCAAGGTGGCTTGGGCCCAGAGCAATAAGGGAACTGGTAAGTTATACAAAGCAGTGAGGGCAGGGCGAGGCAGAATATTTCTGGTACCATACGGGTCAATTATGAGCTGTACAAATCGAAGCAGACCTGTTAGCAGAAGCAGGATGTTAGCAAGAGTGAATGCCTGACAAAAGGGATGGAGCATACTAGCCCCACCGATCACTCCAAAAGTTGCAGCAACCACCACCAGCAGAAACAGTACAGCTGAGCCAAACACATGGAGCTCCCAAGCAAAGCTTAGTGTCCGTTTCAAATCGTCCCACTGTAGTCGGGTCACATTGCCACCGGTGGAGACCATGCATGGGCCTAGTATGCATGTACGTTTGACATTAGGTGGGTCACTCTCTGTTAGTGGTCCAAACAAACTTCCAAACAATTTTGGCCTTTCGTCATCTATTATGGAAATGGAGCATATTTAGAACACTCAACAAGTTGTTTTCACTCTAATAAGAGTGTAAAAGTGTGTACAGTTTTAATAAAAAATGGCAATATTTATGACTACCTTTGTTTTTTGAGTAATCTCTGCTTTTTGCCTGCAAAACAGATGTAGTTGATGATGGTGTAGTAGGCGATGACCCCACAGATAAATCAAATGTAGTATCTTCAAGACTCTCCATACCTAAAATTCATACAAATAATCAATATTTATTTCCTTGATTTGATGACTTTCTTGCTCTGTTTTTTTTTCCAGTACTGACATTGCAGTGGCTATTAAAAAACATCACTATTTAACAGAATAAAGCTATCAGATAAACTGTTAGATAAACAGATAAATACTAACCAGTCTTTAATGGAGGTGTGGCTGCAGGTGGAGGACTGGGGACATAACTTTCCTCTCCCACCATGAGATTCCCTTGGATGGAGCCAGACTGCGTCATAAGTGTGCCATTGTGCCCTGATGTTTCAGGCTTTGTGATGGAGCTTAAAATCTGCGTGAATGCAATGAACTTTGTATCTTGAGAAGTCTTCATGTTTTCTTTGTTGTTCGCCTCTACATTTGTATTAAATGTCTCTAAATACATGACTGGAGAATTTTCAGTAGAGTTTTTCTCTGTTATTGGTTTGATGGTTGTCAACAAAGGTTGGTCTTTGTTCATTCTCTCATTGCTATTTATGTGGGTATGGGTGGATGTAGTCAACTGAACAACCATTGTGGATGTGGCTTCATCAGAGGCACTGTTATTGTTAGCTAAAATGATATCTTCATCATCGATATTCTGGGTAAGTTTTTGTGGAATTGGAGGGGTATGGTGAGCACCTAACTCTTCCACCTCAATATCTTTTTTCTCTGGAATGAACATGTCCATCTCCAGTGGACCACTAGAGGGCATCATAACCTCAAGGCTCTGTTGAAGTCCACTTCCTTCCCCAGAGGCCTCATTTATGCTAAAGTTGTGCCAAAGAGGTAAAAGCAAGTCTTTGGACAACCTATTGTCAACTCTTTCCTCAATCAAAGTTTTCGGAAAGCCATCAATTGCCTGAATGTTCAGGTTGTGGTTTAAGGGTTGTGTTGAGATAGAACCAAGGGAAGTGACAGATTTCTGAAGAAGAGGCAGTCCAAAAATCAGAGTGAAGAGCCAAGCCATTTTGTCCCGTTAATTTCCAAACGCCGTACCAGGAGCTGAATGGTGACCAAATAGGATGGATTAAAAAGCAGCAACACTTACCAAATCAAAACCTGGATAAATATATTGGATATTTATAGGATGTACATACAGGATATGAAAATAGTGAAAAATAATGTAAAGTTGGAAAGTTTGGTCCAAATTTATGTCCCAAACCAGGAATGTACTACAATCATATTTGGTACCATCACTTTTTAATTGTTACTGAACAGGTGCTTCTTAAAGCTTCTGCATTGTGCGGTTTGACAATTTAGATCCAATTTTACAATGTATGTAAAAAAAACTGATTGTACAATAACTTTTAATTTGTTTATACAACATTTCCAAAACAACTTCGTAGCATTCTAGAGTGAACGGTATGACCTACTAAAAAGGGCTAAGAGTTGAAGAACCAGAAATTTGAAAAGGTTTACATAGGTTTAGGTGTGAAGGCTGTTACTGAAATTGACTTATACAAATTACCTATAAAAATATAATGTATCCATCCATTCTGTATACCATGTATATATTGAAATAAAATATTTTATATTAGAAAATATATAGTATAACTGTAATGAACTTATAGTTCCAGTGACTTGAGTGCGCAACAAACAGCAAAGATTTGTTAGAATTGAAACAGAAACTCCAAATATTCCTTATGAGAGCCTTTGAACACTTACCTGAAGTTCTTGAGGTCAGCTGTAAAGTGAATATCACAGATCTTTTGAGTATTTCTCACATGTGAATACTTTGATGTATTAGTGATGCAGTCGTCATTGAATGTCGTCTTCTTAAAACTGCTGCATCTTTCTGCTGATGCTTATAGTACAGCCTACCTGAGTTTCACTGTAATCTTGTTGCCATCTGGTTGATGTCCTGCTGGACTTACGTCTGTGAACAGGGTTCTGATCCCCAATCCTGACAACATAACCTACAAACCTCAGGAGCTTTGAAATGTTAGTGTAAAATTTGAATTAAATATGTCAAGTCAGGGTCATAAAATATATATTTGTAGTCTTCAAAAAATACAGGCACTTTCCTCTTTCAATTTTCTGTATTCTGTTCCTTTCTGGTATCACAGATGTGTAAGGGTAATCTCTTCAATATAAGGGATTTTGGTAAGACCATTAGTTCACTAAACCAGTCTGTTCCTATAAAGCATACTGAAAGCAAACAACAAGAAAAATCCCATCACATCGCTGAAATATTTAGACTGAAATATTATTCTATCACACCTAACTGTTTTACTGATTTGACACAGTAAGTCACCTTGCCAGTTCGACCATGTTAGGCTAACATCCAACACTACTTGGTTCTTGATACAAACCTGCCATGTGGGGCTTAATGTGTTACTCACAGTAGAGACAACATGGTGGATTTAACCAGATCTCATTTGAATATATGTCAAACACTCACGCACAAAACCACATAGAGAAGAGGGATTGTACCTTCTGGCTTTAAAACATGTTTTAAAGTAAAAATAGTTTAAGTACATAATAATTAAAACACATTATTTGACATAATATTGTATTCAAAAATAATATTGAGGTAAAAATAACAATGCTATGAGTATTATATTCTTTATAGGTGTCCAAGAAGGTTCTATGCAAATAAAAACATGAAAATAAAAATAAAATAATTTAAAATGCATTATATTGGTATAAATTATTGGCTTGAGGTCTTTTCATCAGTATACTGGGATAGCTTGAACAGTTTGAGTGATGCTTTCAAAAAATCGAATTATTTATATTTATTAAAATAACTATTCAACTATTATCAGTAGAAAAATTCACAATAATCCCCAAAAGCACTTTGCAAGAATGAGGATAGGGAATTATACCTAATTATGATTTCACTATATTCAAGATAAATAAAATAAATTTTCTGATATATATGTGCTCTATAGATTGCGAAGAGTTATGTTTATCCAAATTATAGGACAGGGTCATTGTGGGGTTAAGAGAGAGACCGTGGGAATTAACTCTTTCTGAACTCATAACAGTTATTTGACATACGACATACAGTATATCTCACCCGGTCCACCTTAAGAGCACAGTCAGGCAGGCTTTTGCAGGGCGATCAGGGGGAGGCCCTCACAGACACATGCTTAGCACTTTAAGGCGGACTGGAGCGAATAAAGCTTCGCTTAAAGGCACAAGCACGCTGAAATGGCATATACTGAATGACTTTTTTACTCGCTCTGATACGCAACGTAATCATAAAGCATAACATCCGTTCAAAATGATTTTGTTGCCTTTAGTTACTTTGCTCTCATTAATAAAAGAAGGTAAGTTACAATGCAATTATAAGCAGTTGGTCCACAAAATGTATGGAAAACGAACACATGGGGGGAAAGCATCTAATTTACCACTGTTTGAAAATACCAAACAGCCTTTATAGTGAGTTTCATAATATTAGTGTAGCCTATAAGTTATACCATGAGCATAGCAACGGACAGCGTACGTAGGTCTGTATGTTTTGTGAAGCAGTTTAACATAAAGTGCCATATAGAGCGAGTGCGCGCACCCGTGCAGGTTGCTGACGGGCTGCACCAGTGTTGCCATGTCCGCTAAATTATGAGCGATCTTGACGGTTTTTATTATTATTATTATTATTATTTTATATAATTATTGTAATCATTATAATTATCAGTCCCTGATTGAGTTTGTGGACTTATTTCCAGAACACAGCAGCGTTTTTGAGGTGTTTGGCTCCCCGCAGAATGATAAAGTGACCAACAGTGAATATACTCTTGACGCAATAATCATTATAAAAATTGTTACATCAATTTAGAAATTGTGAAATCAACTAAGAAATCAGAAGATTAATAGGGGAATATGTAAATCAAGTAAACATTGAATTATGATGCTGATGGTAAATAGATCATTTGATAATCTAAAGATAACCATAAATAAACAAATTAAAAATATAATACTTAGTTTAGTTCAGAATTCAGTTCTGTATATACTCGACATAGGTATTACCAAAGACTATAGAATAAAGGGACTTTGGTATTACTACTACTAACAACAATAATTATTATTAGGCCTATCATCATTGTTACAAAAAGCTTATTAAAGGGTTAGTTCACCCAAAAATAAAAATTCTGTCATTTATTACTCACCCTCATGCGGTTCCACACCCGTAAGACCTTCGCAAATCTTTGGAACACAAATTAAGATATTTTAGTTAAAATCCAATGGCTCTGTGAGGCCTTCATAGGGAGCAATGATATTTCCTCTCTCAAGATCCATAAAGGTACTAAAAACACATCTAAATCAGTTCATGCGAGTACAGTGGTTCAATATTAATATTATAAAGTGAGAATATTTTTGGTGTGCCAAAAAACAAACAAACAAAATAACGACTTATATAGTGATGGCTGATTTTAAAACACTGCTTCAGGAAGCATTGGAGCATAATGAATCAGCGTGTCGAATCCGTTGTTTAGAGCGCCAAAGTCATGTGATTTCAGCAGTTTGGCGATCAGAATCATGATTCGATACGCTGATTCATTATGCTCTGATGCTTCCTGAAGCAGTGTTTTGAAATCGGCCATCACTATATAAGTCATTATTTTGTTTTGTTTTTTGGCACACCAAAAATATCGTTGCTTTATAATATTAATATTGAACCACTAATAAAAAAGATTTAAATATGTTTTTAGTACCTTTATGGATCTTGAGAGAGGAAATGTCATTGCTCCCTATGCAGGCCTCACGGAGCCATTGGATTTTAATCAAAATATCTTAATTTGTGTTCTGAAGATGAACAAAGGTCTTTCGGGTGTGGAACGGCATGAGGGTAAGTAATAAATGACAGAATTTGAATTTTTGGGTGAACTAACCCTTTAAAACACAATTATCATTTTATTCGTTTTTTTTTTAATATAATTTCTCTATTATCGTTTTCACTAAATATTGTATTTTAACTTGTCTATAGCTTTATTAGCTATTAATTAGATTATTTTCATACTTTTTGATTATCAAAATATTCATTCTGTTTTTCTGTGTATCTTTGTGTTACAAATTAGTTATCGATTTCTCAGTTGTTTATTGAGCAGCATATATGGGTTCCCGATCAATGTATCCCCCTGATTTTCCTCTTATTTCTTCTTATTATGCATAGTAATTAAAATTTGGGTTCCCCCTCGTGATTTGGCAAGATCTGGCAACACTGTGCTCCGCGTTCATGGCATTGTGAATGTGCGTGCGGCAGCAGTGGAGCCGGAAGGGGGAGCTGCGATTCCGTCCCCGCCTTCACGCTACAGGACAGCCCGGGGTCTAGCGCTGTCACAGCAGGCCTACTTCCGTCAGCTCTAGCGCAAACATCATTATTAAAAAAAATAACATTTACAGCCATCCAAGCCGTCCAAGCAGCGCGTTTGTGTATTTTTCAATACGGTAGGACATATCTGCACTCGGCCGCATCGGGGATTTTACTGTTTCATTTATGTGTGTAGCAGAATAAGCACACGTCACGACATAAATAGCACTTAAATAAAGACAAATGTGTTTGAGTGCAAAAATAACGAGATATAGCAAAGCAAACGGACTTTACATATGCACGGTCAGATTTAGTTCAGCTTTAGTGGGGTTTTTGTTTTTTGAACGGCGTGTTTTGGCGGAAATTGCTTTGGCTTTTATTTAAGGTAGCATGGGATGATTAGCACGCGAGCTCACGTTAGCCATTCAACTGCGCGCGCGTTGCCGCATATACTGTGGGAATAATGGCTAATATCTCACAGCAGCATATCATAAATATATTCGACATCGTAATGCAAGTTCTTGCACCTTTTTTTGTTGGTTTTGAAGTTCCGTTTGACAAAGGTTAGCGATTTAGCATTAATGCTAGCATATTTTCTAGGCAAAAGCATTGAGTGGTCCAGTATGCGACCATAAACACTCCTATTTTACAATCACATAATGTTACCTATTATTGCTCATGTCTCCTAATTAAAAAAATCTAATATTTGATCGTTCAGAATGAGGTTTGATTTGTGATTTGAAAACAACCTCAATGCAACTATTTATATTTTGCTCGAGGGGGTCCAAAGTCCAGCAAGGTTATAGGCTGTTTCTATCTGAATGCTTTATACACAGAGCTCTTCATTTCTACTAAATCACATGAAACACCTTTAGCCTCCAGTTTATACAGTTCTAGCTACATGCAGATTTCAAATGTTTATGGCTTGATTGCCCGCTGGTGCATTATACAAAATGAAATTAGATCTGCATTGTGCAGAGATTGTGTTGATACGTCACATGCCAATATAGAAAGAGCAGCCATACAGATGATCTTATATTACTGTTTTTCAGATTCAAAGAGGTTAATCTACGATGCAGTACAATTTTACCTGAATTAACTTTTTTTTTTAAGCTTTTCACGTTTATGTGTATAGTTGGTTTCGAACCGTTAGTCTAGATGATTATGCACAATTTGTACATTGATAATCTATAGATATAAATGACCTGTCAAAACTCATTAATTATGACCATACTTTGTCCAAAGAATAATAATTGCTTTAATTTAGTCCTTTGAAGATCATGAGAAACATAAATTTAGTTTTTGTCAAATTTTGACTGGTAGTGTTAATATTTATACCCCTTTTTTGTGTTCCAGGCTCCTGTGCAGGGTGGATTGACCTGTCATGAATGAGCCCATTGAAGGCGGTGCGATCTCGTTCGACGAGTATGTGCGGCAGAAGGCGCGCACTATACCTCAGCACCGCATGAAAGAGTTTCTGGAGTCGCTGGCCTCCAAAGGCCCAGAGGTGCTGCAGGAGTTCAGTCAGCAGACCAGCGGCACCACCACCACTATGGTGTACCAGCAGGGTGCCAACTGCATCTACACGGACAGCACAGAGGTGGCAGGGTCGTTGTTGGAGCTGGCATGTCCGGTAGGAATAGAATCACTTTTTTTATTGTTGTTTTAGCTGTTAATTATGAAGTTAACTAAGTAGTCACATTTCTATTTTATCTTTGCGCAGGTACAGGTGACTTCTACACAGATCTCCCCCCAGCTGGCTGCAGCTGTGCATCAAGCATCTGAACAGCAGATCCAAGTACAGGTTTGACTCTGTCATTCTGTTTTTGTGCATCTTATCTACGGGGCAGTTATACAACGTTTACCAGGCAAACTGACGTTGTTGGATTAAAGTCGGCATGAAGTAGTGATAGTCTTTTCTTCTTTATTGTGATGTATATCAGAGTGAAGCGGCTTCTTGAACAAGTGAAAATGTAGGGCGGGACTTGATTGTTATGAAAAGAGATGTTGCTGCACATGAATTTGAATTTTTTTTTTTTTTAAATATCGATGTGCACAGATAAATCATTTATAAGAAATACTGCAATATTCCATTAATAAAAAATAAGAATTCATTTTGATTTCATGGTGACTTTAAAGAGATAGTTCACCTAAAAATTAAAATTCTGTATCACCATCATGCTGTTCCAAATCTGTATGACTTTTCTTGTTAGGAACACAAAATAAGATGTTTTGAAGAATGTTGGTCACCAACAGTTTTGGTAAGCATTGATGTTGAATGTATGAAAAAATAAAAAATCAGACAGGATAGAAAATAGCTTTTTACTTCTAAATGATGTTGTTTTTTGTTGTAAAAAATCTTGCTGGCATTATAAGAGGACCTCAAAGAACATTATAACATTTTTAAAAGTGCAGTTTATGAACTCTTTAAAATATTTTTTTTCTCCTTATTTTGAGAAATTAATACTTTTATTCAGCAAGGATGCAATAAATTGATCAAAAGTGACAGTAAAAACATTTAAAATGTTACAAAAAAATTCAAATTTCAAATACAAGTTTAAAACACAAAATTTCAAATAAATGCTGTTCCTTGCTGTTGTTTTGAATTTTCTATTCCTCAAAAAAAAAAAAAAAAAAAAATCCTGAAAAACTTGTATCACAGTTTCCATGTAAATATATATATAAAAATTAAGCACAACAAGTTTTAAACATTGATAAGAAATGTTAGTTGAACACTAAATCATTAAAAATATTTTTTTTCCCTTTTAGGCATGTGACGGTATCAAATTTTCATGTTGAGATAATTGTTGAAGCTTTTATCACGGTATATGGTATTATCACCATATTGAAATAAGTTGAAAAAAGTTTGTCATACTACTTGTTACAAAAAGAACTTTCAACATATAAATACAATAAAGCAATACACAAATGTATAAAGTAAACAAATCTTTCAAACAGATTAAAGTGCAAAAGAATCACAAAGAAAAATGGGTATTACTTTACAATAAGGTCTCATTATTTAACATTAGTTAATGCATTAACTAACATTAACAATGAGCAACAAGCTACAGTTGTTACAGTTAAAAATACAACTTATTTCATGTTAGCTCAGGTCCATTAAATAATACAGTAACGACTTTTGATTTTAATAAAGTGTTATTAAATGTTGAAATTAAGATTAATAAATGTTCTATAAGTATTTTTCATTGTCAGTTTAACTTATGAATTAAATAATGTTGAATAATAGAGTTTTATTGTAAAGTGTGACTGAACAATAAAGAATTAGAACATCTGATTGGCTGTTTAAAACATTTAAATACTGTAGCAGCTGAAGTGCAGCTGCTTTGATTTTGGGGGGTAACCGCTGCATTTCTGCTGTTGCATCAGCGCCATCTGCTGTCAGAGAGTGAACGTGCACTTTCATTTAGAGCGTCTCCTTGTTGTTTACATCAGTGCGCGTGCCTCTTTGATGCAGCATACAGCAGTGTTGTGCATTTTAAACGGTTGATAGGTAAAGTGTTCTTAAAATGCATTCTAAAAATCAGAATAATTCATAATAAATAATTATTCGCGGTATTTTGAAGTGCTCACTATAACAATATCACGCATTTTCATTATTGTGAAATATCGTATTACCGTATACTGGCACATGTCTATTCCATTTACAAAAAGAAAATACACACCAGTGTGCAAATTTTTCAGGAAAACAATGACGTACACGGCAAAACTTCAGGCCATTGGGCCATTTTGTGGTGCCCTTCTGTAAATACCTCTCCATCTCCCCATTGGCAGGTGCAGATCCAGGGTGAGCAGGGTCAGACAGTTGGCCAGGTACTTCAGGTGGCATCTCCCACCCAACAGCAGCTACAAGGCGTTACCACAACACAGCTGGTACAACAGGGGGAACTTACAGAGGAACAACAACAACAGGTAATGCACACAAATAGATGATCAGCTTCTACAGTTTATGCATTTTAGATTCATATCGTAACCTGTGTATGTCTCTCAGATCCAGGCTCAGCTGGTGGCAGCAGTTGCCGGTGGTCAGCAGATTCAGATTCAGACTGTGGAGGCTCTGTCCCCCCCTCAGCAGCAGGGCTCCCCTAGGGAGGCAGAGAGACGACCTGGAGCCTCACCTGCTGTCCTCCAGCCTGCAAAGAAACGCAAGGTGGACGTCCCAACAGTTGTGTCCTACTCGCTTCCTCAAGGGCAGCAGCTGGCTACTGTACTGGCCATCCCACAGGGCCAACAGCAGGGCTACTTGTCACTTCGACCAGATCTGCTGACCGTTGATAGCACTCATCTCTACAGTGCCACCGGTACCATCACAGGCCCAGCGGGTGAGACCTGGACCATACCCGTGTACTCGGCCCCACAGCAGCAAGGCGTGGCCCACATCGCCATCCCTCAGGAAGCCTACAGCACCGTGCAGGTACAGGCCTCGCCTACCGATAAAGACAAAGACAAGATGGTAATTGGTGCATCTCAGGCTGCTGGGGCAGTGGCCGTTCCGGTGTCTGGCTCGGGAGTGACCACTCAGGAGGAAGTTGTACATTCGCTGTTCCCAGCACAGTTTATGAATGGAAACATTCACATTCCTGTAGCAGTGCAGACTGTAGGGGGCGCTTACACTGGGACAACGCAGGCCCTTCACATATGGGATCCGCAGCAGCAGCAGCAGCACATACAGGATGGGGAGGCTCAGGAACAACAGCTCCACCTGCAGGTGAATATATTCTAGGAGGAATCCTGCATGCTTGAGTATTCATAGCTTCCAGGCCATCTTAAGTAATTTTGGATTTTTTTTTAGCAGGTGATGTGCATTTAACTGTAGTGAAAATTTAGCATCACTTCTTTGGCATAGTAATGTGTCAATGATGATGTTCTGTGTTTATCAGGCGCAGACAGAGGCGGAACCACAAGTGGAACCTCCTCCTGAGATGGTCCTCCCAAATACGCTGAAGCCTGAGGAAGGACTGGAGGTGTGGAGGCTTTGGGTTCAGCGCAAAAATGATGAGCTGGACAAGAATGAACAAAATAAGCTGGCACCTATTGGACGTGAGTTTGTTTCTGTCTCTACCTCTCTTTTTATATACCGCCGCTCAATATAGGGTTGGCACTATACTAAAATTTCAGTAGTTGATAGCAATATGAGTGAAATTTCATGATAAAATAAAGCAACAGCCTTCAAAAATTTCTCAATTATGTGTGCGCATGCACCTGTAAGTATTCAAAAGCAGCTGCCAATCTGCACTTGGGTACAGAATTGAGTCAGTAGTTGGTACTACTTTATTTATGTAATTATATATATATATATATATATATTTGTTTGTTTGTCAATTTTAGTATTGGTAGTTCTTATTAAGTGTTTTAAAGTGCCCCTATTATGCTATTTGGAAGGTTCCTAATTCTGTTTAGGAGGTCTCCTACAACAGGTTTACATGCATCAAAGGTCAAAAACACTTTCATTTTCTCATAATATAAATTGCACATCACCACATTTTTAAATGATTCTTAAACGACTTGTCAGATGATTCAGTCTCTTTAAATCCCTCCTTTCTGTGAGCCTGCTCTGCTCTGATTGGCCAGCCGGCCCAGTCTGTTGTGATTGGTCTACCTCTTACAGCGCGTGTCGGAAGCAAAACGCCCATTATCATAACTGGTTCAGCTCCGGAGCTTCCTAAAGCTCAGCAACTGTACACACTGTAAAGACGGTAACAATGGCATCGATTTTACCATATCAATCCGAGCGCGAGTCTGATGATGAAATATTGGAAGAACTAGTTAATCGATCCGAACATTGAGCAGGACGTTTCTCAGTGATATTCTACTCAGTTTGACGTTCATCATAAGATGTTGCAACTGTAATTCCTCACCATCAGCATTGTGTATGTTCATCAACAAACTGATGTGTATATTTCCAATTTATTGTGGTGTCATGGGAACTATATTATTAACAGTGCATATGCTAGTCGAGCACTACCGTGAATGACTAATGCAACATTAAAGTTTGTAAAACATCTTGCTCCATTCTTTATCATTATTCAGAGTAGTAAGAACGACAGACAATATGCATTAGTAGACTCAGGTGACACCGCATGAAAGGTAATATTCAAAAATCCATAATAGGGGCACTTTAATTCTGCATGGTCACTAGAGTGTTAATGCATCCGTTTAAAATGTATTACATTTTTTATAGAATGTTTTACAGTCACTATTTAATATCTTAAATATCTTGAAAAGTATATAAAAGTAAACTTGTAAAAAATGTTATTTGCTGTTTTGGTGTAATTCTTTCATGAATAAATACAGCTAAAAACTGTAACTTGAAAACATATCATTTTTAAAGAGTAGAAAGAGAAATTGATGCTTTTTTTTTTTTTTTTTTTTTTTTGCAAGGATGCAATAAATTGACCAAAAGTGACAGTAAAGACATTTATAATGTTACGAAAGATTTCAAATAAATGCTGCTGTTTTTTTTTCTTCTTTCTATTTAAAGATTCCTGAAAAAAAAGTATTTTGTGGACTGTTTCCACAAAAATGTTAAGCAGCACAACTGTTTTCAACATTCAACAACATTAAAATAAATCTTACTGAACCCAAACTTTTGAACAGTAGTGTATATATATATATATATATATATATATATATATATATATATATATATACAGTCCAGTCCAAAAGTTTGGAACCACTAAGATTTTTTATGTTTTTAAAAGAAGTTTCGTCTGCTCACCAAGGCTACATTTATTTAATTAAAAATACAGTAAAAACAGTAATATTGTGAAATATTATTACAATTTAAAATAACTGTGTACTATTTAAATATATTTGACAAAGTAATTTATTCCTGTGATCAAAGCTGAATTTTCAGCATCATTAGTCTTCAGTGTCACATGATCCTTCAGAAATCATTCTAATATGCTGATCTGCTGCTCAAGAAACATTTAATGTGTACAATTGTACAACATATTTGTGTACAATATTTTTTTTTCAGGATTATTTGAATAGAAAGTTCAAAAGAACAGTGTTTATCTGAAATCTAATCTTTTGTAACATTATAAATGTCTTTACTGCCACTTTTGTTTGATTTAATGCATCCTTGCTGAATACAAGTTTTCATTTCTTTTCAAAAAAATAAAAATAAAAATTCTTACTGACCCCAAACTTTTGAACGGTAGTGTATAATGCTACAGAAGCTTTGTATTTCAGATAAATGCTGTTCTTTTGAACTTTCTATTCATCAAGGAATCCTGAAAAAAAAATTACACAACTGTTTTCAACATTGAAAATAATCATAAATGTTTATTGAGCAGCAAATCAGCATATTAGAATGATTTCTGAAGGATCATGTGACACTGAAGACTGGAGTAACGATGCTGAAAATTCAGCTTTGCATCACAGGAATAAATTACTTTGTCAAATATATTTAAATAGTACACAGTTATTTTAAATTGTAATAATATTTCACAATATTACTGTTTTTTACTGTATTTTTAATTAAATAAATGTAGCCTTGGTGAGCAGATGAAACTTCTTTTAAAAACATTAAAAATCTTAGTGGTTCCAAACTTTTGGACTGTACTGTATATATAAAAATTAAAAAAAAAAAAAAATCTATTTAAGTCTTTAAAGGTCTTAAATTTCATTCCCAACATGTAGAGTCCATGGTCAAAACTGATCTATTTTTGTCAAGCCTTTAGTGATGTTAATTAATATCTGTCTCTGCAGGTCGACAGCCACTGCGCTTCCAGGACGACCTTGTGTCAAGTTCAGTGGGCGAGTTGAACTTGGCTCTGTCCCTGATGACCCAAGAGGCTCGTGGGCTGGAGGGGGAGCCATTTGAGCCTGATTCACTATACTATGTATTTTTATGTATACAGAAAGTATGTCCTATTTCTCCTTACGTAATGCCTTCTTTTGTTTCTACTGTTTCTGTTGGATCTTTTGTTTGCATAAGCTGATTTCTTTTTCTTGTATTTGTACAGTACATGTTTGAGAATGGTAGGGTAGACGACATCTTCTCTGATCAGTACTACAGCCGGTTTTGTCAGTGTTTACACAAAATTCTCGAGGAGTGGAGGCCCAGTGTTCACCCTCTTGGTAAGAAGTATGTATGTGTATTAAAATGATCTATTTTGGAGTCTTGTGGAGTGTATGTTGATTGTTAATGTATTTGCCAGGCTATATTATCCCAAGTCATGTGACCGAGGAGATGCTATGGGAGTGTAAGCAGCTGGGAGCTCATTCTCCATCCACTCTTCTTACTACACTGATGTACTTCAACACCAAGTGAGCCTCCTTTCATTCTCAATTCTTTAAAGATTGTAGCAGTGAGTGCTCTGGGGTTTAAAATGTTGCCTCTGCACAGGTACTTTCACTTGACTACAGTTGAGCAGCATATGAAAGTGGCCTTCTCCAAAGTGCTCAGACACACTAAGAAGAACCCCACCAACCCTAAAGACAAGAGTACCAGCATCCGCTACCTGAAAGGAGTCGGGCCCCACCATGTTGGACAGAAAGGTTAGCCATTAAATAAGGCTGGATGTTGTCACGTTTCAAGATAAATATAAACTTTACACTTACGTATTGTGTACACTACTGTTTAAAAGTTTGGGATCAGTAAGAATCCTTTTGTTTTGAAAATGGTTTTTGAAAGTAGTCTCCTATAATGCTCACTATTGTTTTCTGTTTCAATATGTTAAATTGTAATTTATCCCTGTGATGTCAAAGCTGAATTTTCAGCATCATTACTCATTACATCAGGGGTACTCAAGTTCAGAGGCCAAGAGGGCCGCATTTTAACCAAATGAAACACGAAGGGCCACAAATTATAACTTGGATCGTAAGACTTTTTTTAGGCCTACTTAAGACAATATTTGTAGTTTTACTGTTTATTTACTAAAAGTGCAGTTTATTATCTAGCTAAGTCTTAATAGTTGGTGTCCTTTTTAAAGTGTCACTGAACATGATAAATGGCATTTAAAAAAAGGATTAATAGCTTGTCTTGCTGTATTCTTAATGTGCAAATGCATAAAGAAAAACAAGAACTGATGAAAAGAAATCCTTATTCATTTGAAATGTCTGCATTGTTTTCACAAGAAATTTAAGGTCTGGCTGTTGTTCACTGGCTGATGAGAGTTTGTCCATCTGACGAAAACATTGCACTTTTTTATAGTCTTTTTATACTCCATTGCACCTTTTTTAACACTTTATAGCACCTATTTATACTCAGAGAATAAATGTTTTATTATTTGTATTATTACCCACATTTTAATTTCCAAAAATCAAAAAATCGTTTTTTTTCTTCTTTTTTTTTAATGTCCAATCACAATCTCATGAATTATCGAACTATAACCAACATTGTAAACATGATAAATAAGATTCTCCGTGAGCTCAATGATGACAGATCTGTAATAGTTGCGCTCTTTGCTTCTGTTTATAACACATTGACATTAAGAATAAAAGGTTTGTTTTTCATGCTGCTCGGCAACTTACACACTGCAAGGTTTGAGGAATGTCAACTGCATTTCATCATGGAAAAATAAGGTTACTTTGTTTTTTTACTTGCGCGCACAGTCTCGAGCCTTTGGCGTTCACGAACACAAGTGCTCGACACATGCGCACAAGAGAGATTCATGCTTGTCTAGTCTTTTTCGCTCAAATAGTTGCAATAAAATGTCTTTGTACTTGTTTAAAATTAGAGTTGCTGGTATCTTTTAATCCCCTCAAACGAGCGCTCTTCAACACGGTCGGCTATTGTGTTTTTTATTACTCTTGTTCTGTCCTCTCCGTTTCTTTTCAGACTGAAACAACAGCCCGTTTCAGTGCTGACACCTTGTGGACAAACTAAATTAGTGCAAAAACTATTCAATGTGCGCGTGCAAAGTGCCTTCAGTTTATATTATATTGTTCTTTGCGGTTAGAAAAACTGTGCTGCGCGCGTACAGTGCGCGTGACGCTGTTAACCTCAGCAGAGAACGCGTTACAGCGTCACGCGCACTGTACAGTTTTCTAACCGCAAGTGAACAATGTAAAAAACTGAAGGCACTTTGCACGCGCACATTGAATAGTTTTTGCACAAATTTAGTTTGTCCACAAGGTGTCAGCACTGAAACGGCTGTTGAACGCAAATTATAATAAAAATACATTTATATGTAGCATGATGCGGGCCACAAATTTAATGCTGACGGGCCGGATGCGGCCCGCGGGCCGCCTGTTGAGTACCCTTACATTACATGATCCTTCAGAAATCATTCTAATATGCTGATTTGCTGCTCAAGAAACATTTCTTATCATTATCAATGTTGATAACAGTTGTGCTGCATAATGTTCAAATGTTTCCAAAGTTATAATTACCATTGATCAACCAATATGGGTGTAATACTAGAGTTGTCAAAAGAACTGACTTTGCTACCAATCGGTACTGAAATCTTTAAAATATGACGCTTTGAGCGCTGTTGAGCGGATTCATAAATACCTCTGATTTGCCATTGTGTTGATGCGCTCATCGGATATGTCTGTGATTGGCTACAACAGTGTTGGGCACGTTACTTTAAAAATAATTAGTTATAGTTACTAGTTACTTCTCACAAATAGTAACAGAGTTAGTAACTGAGTTACATCATTATAAAAGTAACTAATTACCAGGGAAAGTAACTATTGCGTTATTTAAAAAAAAAAAAAAAAAAAAGTCAAATAACTTGAATGCCCCCAATATTAAATATAAGTCTAAGAATAAATTATTCTTGAACCGACTCGTGACTCATGATCCGCTCTTTCTTATAAAATTTCTCTGTACTGTACAATAGCCTACGTGTTTGTAGCCATTAAAGAAAATGTAGTTTCATATTTATGTTTAAATAGTCCTATGTTATGTTTTAAATTAATTTACTTGATTATGAAAAGTGAACAGCATGAGTAAGATGCATCATAAGATGCGCAGTATATCGGGAGTCATGGAGTGGGTCAGACATGATTTTAAACACTTAAGTTTTGTTTGGTAGAAATCCTTTCTTTAAAGTGAATTTCGTTTTGTAAAAATTGTATCTTAATTTTAATCAATGTTTCATTAACCAATTGCCTGGATTTAATAAATAAGAAGCAAATATAGCAGACAATATAATCATGGCAAGCACGGGCGCGATCACTGGCGCGTGAACTGGAGCGCGTCTTACAGGCTATAGAACCGAAACTCAGCGTATAGGCTGCTTGCCTCGCAGACAAGAGAAAAATATCTATAGAAAGCTTGAAATATCTAAAAACGAAAAGAAATAGGCTACTCTGATTATGTAGCCAACATTCTCTCTCTAGGCGCGTCCAGTATATGCGGCGATGATGAGAGTCAGCAATGTCAACTTCATCTTCGCAGCCGACACTGATTAAGAAAACATTACTTTATTAATAAACAATTAAAATCTCCTTGCTGTTTTGGTCACATTCATAATTATTACTTTTGCCGGTTCTTTATGGCAAGTGTCATGCGTGCGCTTGAGTGCTATATAGCCTATATTACATAAACGCTCATTATTATGGTTTATTCTCTCCAGTATTTAAGAAATTAAATTAATATAAATGTGATTAGTCAACTAATGGCTTAAATGAATAACTACTAGTCGACTAGAAAAACTTATTTCACATATTTTCGATCCAGCATGTCACAAAGGGTATTCTGCTTTGAGCTCGCGCTCAGCTCGCATGCTCACAGACACACACAGAGCATCGTTCATTATTATCAGTTTAAAATTAGCCTATATTTGTGTAGGCTATTACTAACCGCAGCACACACCAGAGAAAAATCTTTGCAGGTCCTATATGGCTGAGAGAGAGATGAAAACTGCATATGTGAGCTCAATTATAGTAACGTGGCATTTTTTTTGCCAGTAACGGTAACGGCGTTGTAACGGGAGAAAAAGTAATTCGTTTGATTACTCGTTACTGAAAAAAGTAACGGCGTTAGTAACGCTGTTTATTTATAACGCCGTTATTCCCATCACTGGGCTACAATAATCAAGGCACGGGAGTGTTTGAAAGCAACGGAAGTGTTTGAATTTGAAAGAGGGAGCTTTTCAAAGCAGGCGACTATCAGTGGACCGGTTCGCGATAGAAGCCTGCTTTCAAACGCTTCTGTGTGTATCTGTGTAAGCGCTCAGTGAAGAGTTTCATTGATGACTATTTACGTTTTTGAAGCGTTTATCATTGTAGCCAATCACAGACATATCTGATGAGCGCGTGAACAGTGGCCAATCAGAGGTGTTTACAAATCCGCTCAACATTTTTAAAATTTCTGTACCGACAATTGTACTTTTGACAACTCCATGTAATACTACAGCTGTATCTATTAGGGGTGTAACGGTACACAGAAGTTACGGTTCGGCACAAACCTCAGTTTTGTGGTCACCTTTCGGTACAATAGCAAAAATGGTCACTTTAGTTTTAGGGTCCAACTCTCACTAGTAACTAACTATTAACTTCTGCCTCAAACCCCGAATTACTGCTTATTAAGGTTAAGTTTAGGTATTGGGTAGGATTATGGGATGTAGAATATGATCATGCAGAATAAGTAGGGGTGTAACGATACGCTCAGGTCACGATACGGTACGTATCTCGATACAGAGTTCACGATACGATACGTATCACGATATTTTGAACAAAAAATAACATAAAAACTGAAATTCAAACAAGATTTATTAAAAAAACATGAACAAATTTCAATAATTTTCCTTGTTGTACATACAAGATCACATTTCAATAAAATAAATAAATATAAAATTTTAATAAAAACCTTCTGTATTCAAATTAACAGTTGAATAGGGCTGTCTGTCACTGAAAAAAAATGTTAAATTTAACATGAACTTAGAATTATGAATAGGGGCCGTTCACATATCGCGTCTAAAAACGCGTGGAAGGCGCGGCCGCACCGCTTCTCCTTCTTTCCAAAGCGATTGCGCTCCCGTGGCGTCGGTCGTTGCTATGCAACCATGAACTGAGCTCTCCAAGAGGATCAGGATGTTTCTGCAAAGGATAAATTATTTCTAGCCCTTGCATTAGTTTTACTACGAGATATATTGATGGAGATAAGATATAAAAACCACCATGAACAGCTATGATCAGCTGTTCGGCTGAGCTTTTGATGTTTTGTTACGGAAAGGCCATAGCTGATCGGTTGATTCTTGTCACACGACCTGCGGTGCGCTTGCGGCATTCTGAGAAGTTGAGAATTGCATGCGCGTCGCGACCGCGTTGATCCCATTATGAGCGCGCCTGCCGCCCGGCTACATTTGAAAATAATAACTGACTTGCACGCGGAAAAGACGCAATATGTGAACGGCCCCTAACTTAAAGCAAAGCATCGCAAGCGTCTTTTGCTTTTCTGTGAGCACAGCTGTTGCTGTGCACTGCGGTGAAAGAAAGTCACGACTTTTCTCACGCGACCATGCAAGAGACTGACATGAGAAACGTTTAAACCTGCTTGCAAGATTCAATGTGTGCCCGAAACACTTACTGAACTAGAGAGCTGATTGAGACACACCATCTACGATAAATCGTTACTCCCCTAATACTTATAGTAATTTAAAAATGTGGTAGCATTGGATCTGGACAGGAAGGATAACTCTGGGAGTTGGAAGGGGTGTGTCGCGATTCTGCCTTCTCACATCGCGATACAGGTTCGTGGACCTGCGTATCGCGATTTCGGTTTCATATCGCATATCGTTACAGCCCTAAGAATAAGGCATTAATATCTTTATAAGTACTAATAAACAGCCAATGTCTTAGTAATATGTATGTTAAGCATCAGATCCACAATGCAAGGTTTCTTTTCATTTATTTTGAACACAGTAGTGCAAATCAGTTTGTTCCACCTAGTGGCATTTAGTCCCCTAGTTGGTGCAGTACAGCCTCCTTAAGTGTAGTAAGCACTAAGTAGTAAACAGAAATGCACTCTTGCATAGGTCATATTTTTTTGCAGGGCTGATTTAAAAAACAAAAAGTATTTGGTCACAATCAGCTACAAAACTGAAAAGCATCTCATGTTATAAAAGTACAAAATAAACAGAATAATGAAAAATAAAATGTGTGCATTAGGAGTGTTACAATTTGCTCCACTTAAATTATATTTAAACATTCAAAGTTTTAGCCCAACCATCCTATACTTAATTTTCAGTGTTCCGCTACTTTTTGCACACAGCTGAGAGCATGACCCTTCCAAAGTATACTCCTTTGTTCGTGAGCACAGAAAGACTTATTCGATGCGTGCATGCATTTAGAGGTCATTCGCATATGCGCCGTTCTTCTTCTGCTCTTTTTCCGGTTGTAGCAAACAGTTTTGCATTACCGTGCACACCCCCTTCTGGATTGGAGTGTAGATCGTCTGTGACTGACTGTATTTGTCGTCTTACTGCATGAACCAAACCGTGACGTCTGTACCATACGTTTCAGGATGAATACATGTACCTGTTACACCCCTAGTATCAATAGTAACTGGTAAAAAAAAAAAAAAAAAAATCCAGCCCTGGTCATGGAAACTTCTAAATTATGCCTGTATTATAAATGAAGACATTAGAAATACTTTTGTGTAATTGTACTGTGAACAACTGGAAAAGTTCATAAATTCATTGGTCAAAAACTGTGGAAAGTTATAAATCTCATCTTTATTTGGTTGTAGTGACAGATGACATGTACGCAGAACAGGCTGAGGACCCAGAGAACCCGCTGCGTTGTCCTATCAAACTCTATGACTTTTACCTCTTCAAATGGTGAGCCACTGATTTTATCAAATATGTATATCGTTAGCCTCATAGCATAATTGCCTAAGTCATTCATTTTCAAATGATACTTAGGCAATTATGCTATGAGGCTAACGATATTATAAAATAACTTTCCTTTTCTGCCTCTCCCTAATTTTTTTTATTGTCTGTTCTCAGCCCTCAGACTGCCAAGGGTCGTAATGACACATATTACCTGACGCCAGAGCCGGTTGTGGCACCGAACAGCCCTATTTGGTACTCCACTCAGCCAATCACGAGCGAGCAACTGGAGCACATGCTAACACGCATCATGATGGTGCGGGAAATCCAGGAGATGATCTCCATTGCGCAGGCCAATGTACACTGAGACAAGATGAGGGCAAAGAAAAGAAATCAAGATGGAATAATAGAGAGCAGCTTTCTCCAGCTCTCCGTCTTGCCATCATCATCTCCTTTCTCAAAGAGACTGAATCAAGTTGCCTCTGCAGCCTCTCCTTATATTCATTCATGATTAAAAGGAAAGCGAGAGGTTCAAGAGGGGTTTTCAATGAACTGGACATACATACGGGCCTTTTTTTGTTTTAGATACAGGAACCTACTTCTGTTTGTTCGCCTAATGGCCATTGAAACGTATTTGCCCAGATCCCTCGATGTGTGCATTTTCTCTTTCTGCCATGTATGTTACGCTCCATCTGTCTTCACACTGTCTTCTCTCTCTGTTTATTTTCTGTAAGGATCTGGTGTTTTTTAAGACCGCAGGCTAAACTGAAGTCGTTATTGGCTGTGGACTGGAATACCATGTGATTGTCAGGTGAATATACATTTAAAAACATGGCCTCATCGATCTGTAATGCCTAACACAACCCCCGCTCACCCCCAGGAGCTTGCAGTAGCAGAGTTCACGTACCTGAGGAGTGTATTATACATGAAGACTTTTTGGTTCTGTTTTTATTTTTTTTATATATATACATGCATCTATGGTAACCTGATATGTATTGATATTATAGTGGTGCTGGAGAATCGAAGCCTGTCTTTTCAAACATGCTTTTTTGTACAGTGAATTACCTGTATGTGTCGTCTTTGACCCTTTCAGCAGTCTTTGGACAATTCTGCCACACAAACACACATGGGCCTCATTCATGACATAGTTCACTAAACTATTATCATTACATGCATTATTGAATTGAATG
This sequence comes from Megalobrama amblycephala, assembly GCF_018812025.1. Lineage (NCBI taxonomy): Eukaryota > Metazoa > Chordata > Actinopteri > Cypriniformes > Xenocyprididae > Megalobrama > Megalobrama amblycephala. Next base: position 12,870,121 of record NC_063064.1, on the reverse strand, counting down.
CTACAATTATTTTGCAAAGGATTTGCACAAGGCATGCCGCTGGTATTAAAATTCTACCCACTGAGAATTATTTTCATTTTGGCCGATTTACTGATAAATGGCACATATTAATCTACAAAAACACTAAAAACTATAGTTTCAGCAAACTTCCAAATAATTTAGAATCAGGCAAAACAAGAATTAAACTAAAGATATTTCTTATTTTAATTTATGCCCTCAACAGTTTGTTTTTCTTTAAAGTCTTAAACCCTGGATGTATGAGGAAAACTCATTAAATTTAACATTATATGGTACAGATTTAGTGTGGCTCTGTAGTTTGCGCAGTCATTATTCACTCAAGTCTTGCAGGTTGGGCAAAAATGTAATTTTTCTCCATTAAACATTTTCAATGATCTTTTATTACAAAGTCTGGAACCAAAAACTTCAGAGTGCACAAAATCTGGTTTGTACATGACCTTTTCTACAAAGTCAGATCCAATGCAACTGTTAACACTTTATAAAAGGAGTTAATAGCTATGTGATCCATTTCATTCTTTTCCCGGTAGTGGGATCTGTAGTCTCTTTAAGGTGTTGGTGAAGTATTTAGGAAGGGGGCAGGACACTGTAATGTCGCCTTGACCTTTGACCCGTGGCAGAACAATCCTTCGGGAGTGCAGGTGAAGAGGGAGATATCGAGTTTTACTCTGCACCAGACCCAGCCGTCGCAGTGTGCCCTCTGGCAGCTTCTGTAATCCGAAATATGAGACCCACATGTGGTCAGTCTTCAAACGTGACAATGAGTCATGTCTCAAGAAAACACTACACCACCTCTTGATTATTCATTATTAACACAACACTTACGATGTTCATATACTGTTGTAAAAACTAGACCATGACTTGACTAGTGGCTCACTTTTTGTGTGCCAACAAGCTTGGATTATAAGCAAACGTTCTTTAAAAATATGCATGGTTTAAATCATTTTTAATCTGGAAATACTCTACCATTTAAAAGTTTGGGATCAATAAGATTTTTTTTGTAATTGTATGTAACTGGCATTAAAAGGGATAGTTCAGGTCTCGTAACCCTCAAGTTGTTCTAAACCTGTACAAGTTTCTTTGTTCTGTTGAACACAAAGGATGATATTTTGAAGAATGTTGGTACCTAAACAGTTGCTGGACCCCACTGACTTCCATAGTATGAAAAAAATACTATTGAAGTCAATAGGGATCAGAAACTGGTTACCAACATTCTTAAAAATATCTTCTTTTGTGTTCAACAGAACAAAGAAACTTGTTCAGGTTTAGAACAACTTGAGTAAATGATGAAAGAACTTTTATTTTTGGGTGAACTGTCCCTTTAAATTAAAAAAGGACAGTGAAGACATTTATAATGTTACACAATTTCAAATAAATGTTGTTTTGAAATTCAAAACAGCTATTCGTCAAAGAATCCTGAAAAAATATCATGGTTTCCACAAAAATATTAAGCAGCACAACTATTTTCAACATTGATTAATAATAAAAAAAATTCTTGAGCACCAAATCAGCATATTAGAATGATTTCTGAAGGATCATGTGTGACTGAAGTAATGATGCTAAACATTCAGATTTGCCATGGCAAGAAGAAATTACATTTTAAAATATATTACATTGAAAATAGTTATTTAAAATGTAATATTTCACACTACTACTGTTTTTACTGTATTTTTCATCAAATAAATACAGCCTTGCTAAGCATAAGAGACTTTCAAAAATGGTAATGCAGGTTTGATCATCATTCAATGAACCAGTGCTACAACACTTGCTCCAACATTGTAATATTTATCATACCTGGGGTGCTAGTTTGTTCCAGTGAGCATATTTATGGTCTCCGAGAATGGGGCAGGTCAAAGCAAGAGCCATGTGCACTCGAAGTTGGTTTTTTACACCTAAAACAAACATTGGTGGTGGTTATGGTCATCATATGCTTACATTCCTTCATTTAAATAAATAAAAAAACAAGAAGTTACATTATATATGGGCAAACTTAGTTACATTCATAATAATTAGGAAGTATAAGGCACAATTAGGAATAACACTCTAAGTTGGGTATGCTTTTCACAGGTCATGGTCAGTCAGTACCTGTGACAGGCTGTAGTTCCACCAAGCTGCAGCCACTAGTGCTGTCCAGAACCCGATACTGTGTGACTGCATTTTGTGCCTGCCGATTAGCTCTCACCCTGGTCACTCCATCTCCCTCGTCATTCACTTTGAACAATGGGCTCAGACCCATCTGAGCAGAATAAACATTATTCTTCACATTAATTATAGTAATGTAAAAAAACTGGAGAACATCCTATTCTTAAAGTCAACTATTTTTTTTTTTATGAATCTGCTCAACAGCGCTCAAAGCGTCACATTTCAGTACCGACTTGGTATCGCGGTCAGTACTTTTGACAACACTATTGTAAACATTTAAAGACAGACCTGAGTTCAGAGGTTGTTAATCCATGATATATGCTTTGATTGAAGCCATCTGTATGCATTATTTCAACTTATTTTAAAAATAAGTGTGTTTAACAATTCATGGAGAAAAACTGCATTACCCACGATACTGTACAGAAAACTACACCAATCAGAGAATCCAACAAGCAAACCCTTTCCAAAACAGCTCTTTAGCTCCGCCCACTCCCATGAACCACCACAAATTATATAATCGAGTCGCTCTCTCTACGGTCTCAAAATACTTAAATATTTTAATATATTTTGCAATGAACTTAAAATATATTATTTTTATAAACATAATCAACAACTTTAAATAGTTTTATATTTCTCTATTGTTTTATATTTGATTGTTATTCACAATGCTTTATGGGATTGTAGTTCTTTCCCTACTGAAACCGTTAAGTACACAGTCTTGTACCTTTGTATTTTAATCTGATTTTTTGCTTCATGTAAAACTTTGTAATGTTGTGATTCATCTCGTAACTGGTTGGCTTGGTTCTTGGTTTATAACACTTTAACAAAGATTTTTTTAAGATGTCTGTGGAGAAAATGAATGGAAAATATGCATCCGGAACAAACGCCAATGAAAAAGTGGGCGGCACTAATGCACTCTATTGGCTGCAAGCTCAGATTCAGATCTGCCTCCATCCAATCATCATTCAATGGAAAGAACCAAGCCTCGCCCTACATTTAATTATTTTTTCAATACTCTGTTTCACTCAGATGTCAATACAGAAAAAAAAATATTTTCTGTTACTTTATGGGGTCTTTAAAAACAGGTTAGGGAAATTAGTTTTTATGAATACAATGTTATATTACCTTAAAATGCGGCTGAGGTCCCATGACCTCCTTCTCTATAATGGGAATGTCAATCACTCCCTCTGAAGGAACAGGCACACCTACAGTGACCGCCCTGAACAAAACAATATGCTTAAGTATGTGATATGTTATGTAGGTTATGCTGCTAGTGGTACATCAGAATCAATTGAAAATAAGGAAAAAATGTTGCACTAGACAAGCACTACCACAATGGCTTACTATCAAATTAGCCTTACAAAAAACAATTATTCTAAATTGCATCCAATTAAAGACAAGCAACAAATACAGGTTTTGAACTTACATAAATGTCCTTTCCACTTTGTGTGATCTGATGAGTGTTTGTACATGTTCAGCTGCTTCCTCTGTTTTAGCAAGGATCAAAACACCAGTAGACTCTTTTTCTAGACTGTGGCAAAAATGCAACTGTGATCCTGCCTGTATGCCATCAGTTATCTTTGCCAGCAAAGGCAGACACTCTGCAATGCAGTTTCTGATGCCATCTACACCTATAAGAACGGAGCAGGCAAATTAAGGAATATATTAGTATATCAAATTATCTGTCTTCAACACTGTATTAGCTGATTACATGAAATGTTTTTTTCCAACTAATATTTTTTATAAAAGAAATAAATGGTGCATAATTTAAAACTGAGTATTATCTAGTACCATAAAATCTCCTTAATATACAAAATATTTCCGAATAATTATTAAAAATATTTTGAAAAAAATTTAGTACATTCATTTAATTAAAAAAATAATACCAGAGGGTTAATGAGATGTCAAATACTCACTATGCAAAGGGACACCATATGGTTTATTTATGGCGATTATGTTTTGGTCTTCATAAAGCGTGCTCCTGTAAAGAGCTTTTGCGAGCACACTGGGGTGAATAGACTGAAGCTGCTGAGTGAACTGTTTGAGTTCATTCACTCTGTTCTGTAGAGGTGACACCGGAACCTTTGGAGAGGAACGAAAAAAGACGGAACATAAATGGTTGCACATAAATTCACTCTAGTCAAAACCTGGTCAAAACAGACAATACATGCATAAACAAACGTAGCCAACCTCATTTTTGTCATCTGTCCGTTTTTCCTTTTCACTCCGGAGTCTGTTCGCGATATCTGCTGCTTTCAATCCTGTTTTCCGGTTAGAAGCGACGGTCTCAGTCTTTGAAGCTGTAGCATACGCTCTCATGAGCATCGTATATGTCACCTCACGTGCGTGACGCATTTTCACAGATCACAGAACAGTTCAAAACTAACTCCCTTTCTATAAACCTGCGCCACGAGATCTTACATCACTCATTGCTATATATATCAGATTAAAAATGCGAGTATGACAGCTAAAGCCGAGTAATCAGGCGGAAACTAAAACACAGATGTAAAATCAGATGAGCAAGGAGAAATAATGCACAACAGTTCAAAATAAAAGTCACTAGGCAGCCTAATATAATACAAAATCAAACTGAAATTTCGTTTATTTTATTTACAACATGTTTTACAGAATAATTATTTACACAATGTTTTCACTAAAATCTGCTTAATAGAATAATTCGTTCCATTCTTGTATGTTTTGTGATTCATTAAGAAGAAGCGATTCAAAAGAGTCATTTGTTCTGGAATCGGACTAGTCGAGCTGTATGATTTTAATTAATTAAACAAAGAATAGTTCGGTGCTGTTTGTTATTTTCAATTCATGAATCTTTCCTTAGACCAATTCGTTATAGAAAAACAAACATAATGTCAGAGTTAGCCAGGTTCTTAAAATATTATTTACTAACCCAACCTGATACTGTAAAATTTACAGTATCAGGTTGGGTTAGATATTTAGATTTTTTCAAGCTGGACTCTTAAGTCACTCACAATTTATGAATGTCATTGCATAAAATACTAAGCCATATGTTATTACGGATATTAATCTAAAAAAAAAAAAAAAAATAGTAGTGGATGAATGACACAGTTCAAAATAAAATTATTGGGCAAATTAAATATAGGCTATTACTGTTTCATAAAAATACCAAACCAACAAAAGTATGGACATATACGCTATTTTATTCACAAAATGATTTGATTCACAAAAATTGGCTCATAAAAGTCATTCGTTTTGAGAATCAGACTACGCTGGTGCATGTTTCTGATTCACTAAAAAGAACCACTCATAAAGTCATAAAAAACTGAACTGCTTCTGAATGTTTCAGCCCTATTTGTCAGTAAATAGTTTGATAAACAGGGGTGCAACCATACAAAATGTAGGCTAATATGAAGAACAGTATAATTTAATTTGTAAATTAGGCATGCTTTCTTAAAGAGAGCTGTGATGAAAAACAGGACGAATTCCTTCTAAATATTGTCTAGCAACGCATACGGACAAGTGTATAGTTAATGTTAAAATAAAAAGTGTGGTATGTGAAAAAGAAAGAGAATCTATGTGTGCATCTTTGGAGGGAGGGCTGCGCTGAATAATGAATAATGGCTGGGTTTGTGCTCACAGCTGACTGAATTAAACATGAAGCCAACACTAGCAAACTCACAGGTATGTTCTCTCTCTCTTTTTATACACATAAATAATATCAGATTTAAACATTTTTGTCCTTTAGATGCTCTGACAAAATAACTCCCCCTGAAACACTTTTTAAAAACACAACAAGGCACTTTTTCCTTCAATCAAATCTCCAGCATAATCTCAAAGAGTGGTAGAAACAGTTTACCATTTGAAATGGCTTTTCGGTAGCTGGTTAGGTTGTCTAAATGAACAGCCTGTCCTGCTGGTTGGGGGTCAGCAGTCGCCTGCACGGTATCTCATGTCAGCCTGATGGAATTTGAGCTCGCACAGGCCGCTGGTTTATATGCTCCTATCAGGTCCTCGATGTGTGTGAGTGATAATGTGCCATTTCTTTTCACAAATGGAAGGTTGCATAACTGTTTGTAGAAGAGCAAGACAGATAGATAATGTCCAGACTCTCCATTACAGTAGCAGTACAGTACAGCCTTTTCTTTTACACCAGAGCAACATGCATCATGCAGCTCATCACAGATAACAGATGTTGTCATCTACTTTATACCCCATTAGGGACACCAGTGATGGGTGAATAATACTAGATAGGTGGTGTGCTGGAACCCATCCCCTGACAGGTGTAATATTAGGCTACACATCTTCCTCAGTTCCGCAGATCGAGTTTCAAACAGGATTCCCCAGGTAAGATGCTTAAGGGGCGTTGATGTCATTGTACGGAAGTGAGTTGGACCACACTGCTGGGCACAGATAGCAGTGCCACTGAAGACAATAGGAGGACATCGTGGGAGTTTCAACAGGAATTCGGACTGAGCTGGAGCATCACCGGCACTTGGGATGTCGCATCAGACTGGTATCCATGGTAAGCACGAAGAAATATTTATTTCAATACCCTGTAGCCCATATGGATGTATAGTATTTGAGTAAAACCACTTTATATGCGTTTAGTGAAAGGGAAACATGATTTTATAATATGCAAAATGAAAGATGTTTGGAATGACACCTGTAAAAGCTCCAGATAAAAAAAAAAAAATAGTGCATCAAAACCTTATATTAACCTTTCTCAGATTTCCATGGGGTCTATGTGCAAATATATATACATTTGAAGGCAAAAGGAATTATCTTTTAAAAAAGAAAACTTTAATGTTTTGTGTAGGAAAATTGCTTTACTCTTGGTTTTAGCAAATACACATTTAGTATATATATAGTTATTCAGAGGTATTTATAGTTATATAGGTTTGAAATAGAATGATAATATTAGACTTTGTTTTATGTGAATGATGATGGGAGGTAATTTAAGCTTACGGGCGGAAGCGCCGCTCCTCATCCATCTCACCTGCACCTACATCATTTATGAGGCCTGATGCCCTGTTACCATGGTGAGGCCAAGAATGAGGCACAGGCCGCACAGTGTGGAAGCAGTGTAAAATTTCCTTTGTTTCAGTCAATTTTCTTCTCTTTTTTTTTAAAACTAAGTGCTAATGTAAGAATTTATAATATGAAATATGATGGGATGGTCACTTCAGTATTTATTCTGAAATTATTCTGTTTTAACCACTGTATATTTTCTCTGTTGTATTGTCATACCTCTCTGCTGAAACCAGCAACTCCAGACTTGAGAGAGTTCCTCATGAAGGCGAGAAGAGGAGCTGTCAGAGCGATGAAGATTGTTATAAGGAGCGGTGAGTAGGAGCATGTGTTTGTGAGAACTTCCCTATGTATATTTTCAATATTGATATTTCAATACACTGAGGATGGTTTGGTTTGAGCATAAAGATTGAGGGAGCTTTTAATTAGTTTAGTGCTATATGCACTTTCCATTCATGAATCAATTTGTTAAAAAAAAACATACTGTAGAATTCAACAAGTAAAAATATTATTTAGAGTATGACAGGTTGGTCACAGTTAGATATCATATAGTTGCCTCAAAAATAGATTTAAATTTAATTTAAATGCATTAGATAAATTATCAAACTATATCTACAAATAAATTATGGTAGACATTTGATTTACATTTTTAAGTCTTTTTTGCAAGGTCATGCATGTTTAGTGGATGTATGAAGTTAGTACCCTTGTGAAATAACATATTTAATCAAATGTAAAAACAACAACAACAACAACAACAACAAAAAATCATATGAATTAAATATACATTGATTGAAGTTATTAAAGTTATATAGTGGAGAGCAGTGAATGGTTCTCTTGTTTTCTTTTGAAACATTAAATGATAGACAAAGCAGTCGGTTTTTAGACTGCTGTCACTTTAAAACTGAAAGCATTGATCTATTATAGGAATTTGATTACTTTCCCAACTGTTCACTTAAAAATAATGGACTGCATTTAAGTGAAAACTCGCCAAGACCGACATTCGGTATAATATATATATACAGTACAGTCCAAAAGTTTGGAACCACTAAGATTTTTAATGTTTTTAAAAGAAGTTTCGTCTGCTCACCAAGGCTACATAATTAATTACATATTAATTAAAAATACAGTAAAAACAGTAATATTGTGAAATATTATTACAATTTAAAATAACTGTTTTCTATTTGAATATATTTCACAAAGTAATTTATTCCTGTGATGGCAAAGCTGAATTTTCAGCATCATTACTCCCGTCTTCAGTGTCACATGATCCTTCAGAAATCATTCTAATATGCTGATCTGCTGCTCAAGAAACATTTAATGTGTACAATTGTACAATATATTTGTGTACAATATTTTTTTTCAGGATTATTTGATGAATAGAAAGTTCAAAAGAACAGTGTTTATCTGAAATCTAATCTTTTGTAACATTATAAATGTCTTTACTGCCACTTTTTATTGATTTAATGCATCCTTGCTGAATAAAAGTATTCATTTCTTTAATTTCTTTTCAAAAAAATAAAAATAAAAATTCTTACTGACCCCAAACTTTTGAACGGTAGTGTATAATGCTACAGAAGCTTTGTATTTCAGATAAATGCTGTTCTTTTGAACTTTCTATTCATCAAGGAATCCTGAAAAAAAGTACACAACTGTTTTCAACATTGAAAATAATCATAAATGTTTATTGAGCAGCAAATCAGCATATTAGAATGATTTCTGAAGGATCATGTGACACTGAAGACTGGAGTAACGATGCTGAAAATTCAGCTTTGCATCACAGGAATAAATTACTTTGTCAAATATATTTAAATAGTACACAGTTATTTTAAATTGTAATAATATTTCACAATATTACTGTTTTTTACTGTATTTTTAATTAAATAAATGTAGCCTTGGTGAGCAGACGAAACTTCTTTTAAAAACATTAAAAATCTTAGTGGTTCCAAACTTTTGGACTGTACTGTATATATATATATATATATATATATATATATATATATATATATATATATATATATATATATATATAGAGAGAGAGAGAGAGAGAGAGAGAGAGAGAGAGAGAGAGAGAGAGAGAGAGAGAGAGAGAGAGAGATAGATTGTATCTATCTATCGGTATTGTGTTTTCATAATCTTTGGAAGCCAAGATCAAAAATGAAACTAAACTTCTATTAATTACACAGCCCTAGTCATTAAATCATCTTTGAGTGCAAGGGGGCCTCCTAGTGGTTCGGGGGAAACAGAAGTTGCAATAGTTTTTTCTTTCCTATTGTGATGTTTATATGAGTGAAATGGCTTCTCAACCTAGAAAAAATGTGACACGGTACTTGATTTTATCCATCAGGAATAGACTGGATCATTGGGTGGTTGTGGTTTGTTATTGGTCGATCTCATGTTTGTCTCATGTTACGCCAGTAAACACATCATCAGAAAAGAGAAGACTGCAAGTAGGAGGGGAAGTTATTTTGATTAAAGATTACAAGGGCACGTGATTTAATGATGTGCATGATAAATAATTTATGGAAAAAGAAAAGAAACAAGAATTGTCAGTTTTGATTTCATTGTGATTTCATTTTAACATGCAATTAAGTGCCCGGAAACAATACATTCAGTTCACACTTAGGCCTAAGTATTTTTTCTGTGATAAGTATTCTTTTTAAAAAGTATACTTAAGTGTACTTCTATTTCACAAGGGTACCACACAAGTTCACATGGGTGTTCATCGTTTAGGTTTTGTTTTATCATTTAAAACCAAAAAAATATATATATATATATATATATATATATATATATATATATATATATGTAAGATTATTTTTAAGAGTAACAACTTGTACCTTAACAAATATATTTTAGTCACTAGCTGACCCTAAATAATGTCAAGTAAAAGGTGAAGATAAATTGGACTGTGGAATGTTACACATGCAGTGTGTGATAGCAGTGGCACCATGCTGTTTTTGGACCCAGACTGATAGTCAGTGCATTTATCTGGGCCTACTGCAAGTAGTCAAGGTGTGTATGTGTGTGTATCTGTCTGTCTGTGTTTCAGAGCAGCTGGTGTTGGGAGCGTACAGAGAGGTTTCTCAGAGCTGGGATCAGGACTATGACGCATGTGTCCTGCCCATGCTGGACGGCCTAGAACCCTGTTATATCCTCTACCGCCTCGACTCACAGAACCAGCTGGGATATGAGTGGCTGTTTATCTCCTGGTCACCAGACCAGTCACCAGTAAGTAGGAAACACATGATAAAGTGAAATGTGCGCTCAACACAAACTTGCACCCACTCAGTCTATAAATATAAATAATTTAGCCCCTTGGGTGTAAAATACCATGAATTACCCTTCTGAATGACAATACCCATTTATTCTCCACCACACAGGTGAGGTTAAAGATGGTGTATGCTGCTACCCGAGCCACACTGAAGAAAGAGTTCGGAGGAAGTCACATAATTGATGAGCTGTTCGGAACAGTCCAGGTGTGTAAACGGGTTAATTTAGCATGAATTTATTTTATAATTTTACCTGTATATATTAAAAATTAGTTATCAAGAGTGCTTCAAATACAACAGCTGAGGAAGTGACGGTATATTTGACTGAATCCCTCTCGTTTTTGAATTCCATTCCAATCAATCTCTCTATTTTGTTTCCCTTTTTGGAAAGTCATGGAAAAGCTATCATGTATTTTTTCATTTCCTTTTGGGAACGCAAAAATCATATCTTCTGAGTATCTGATTGCTGAAATTCTAGAAGTATTCCAGAGAGTTAATCATTATGTTATGCCTGAATGTCACAACTGACCAATCAGAATAGAACATTCCAGAGAGTTGTGTAATATGAATTATTTAATATTATTTAATAATATGTTTTCCTGACATATTACACTACCGGTCAAAAGTTTTTGAACGGTAAGATATTTTAATGATTTTAAAAGTATTTTCTGCTCACCAAGGCTTCATTTATTTGATCCAAAATACAGCAAAAACAGTAATATTGTGAAATATTTTTACCCATTTAAAATAACTGTTTTCTATTTGAATATATTCTAAAACGTAGTTCCTGTGATGGCAAAGCTGAATTTTCAGCATCATTACTTCAGTCTTCAGTGTCACATGATCCTTCAGAAATCATTCTAATATGCTGATTTGCTGCTCAAGAAACATTTCTTGTTATTATCAATGTTGAAAACAGTGTACCTTTGTCCATTTATTGTCTGCTTTAGATACTTAAAATAGATTATTTGTTGAAGAATGTTTAACATCCATGGAATCTTTCCATTCCACAAATGATACTTTACAGTGGAAAACGTTACTTCAGAATATTAAAATGTTCTTCACACTAAGAAAAAATGCTTCTTTTAAGAACTGACAGGTTCTTTGGAGAACCAAAAATGGTTCTTCTATGGCATCACTGTAAAAACCCAGATTTGGAGGCTTCATCACACTTCTTAAAGGGATAGTTCACCCAAAAATGAAAATTTGATGTTTATCTGCTTACCCCCAGCGCATCCAAGATGTAGGTGACTTTGTTTCTTCAGTAGAACACAAATGATGATTTTTAACTCCAACCGTTGCAGTCTGTCAGTCGTATAATGCATGGCAACGGTAACAAAATCTATGAGAGTAAAAAAAAAACATGCACAGACAAATCCAAATTAAACCCTGTGGCTCGTGACGACACATTGATGTCCTAAGACACGAAACGATCAGTTTGTGCGAGAAACCAAACAGTATTTATATAATGTTTTACCTCTAATACACCACTATGTCCAACTGCCTTGAGCGAGCACTCGGCATCCGGTGCGTGAGGTGTGTACGCGCTTCTGGGTTAGTTTACGCAAATGCCGGAAGTGATCTCTCGCGCATATACGCCGTGCGCGTGCTCAAGGCAGTTGGACATTGTGGTGTATTAGAGGTAAAAAATGATATAAATACTGTTCGGTTTCTCGCACAAACCGATTGTTTCGTGTCTTAGGACATCAATGTGTCGTCACGAGCCACAGGGTTTAATTTGGATTTGTCTGTGCATGTTTTTTTTTTACTCTCATAGATTTTGTTACCGTTGCCATGCATTATACGACTGACAGACTGCAACGGTTGGAGTTAAAAATCATCATTTGTGTTCTACTGAAGAAACAAAGTCACCTACATCTTGGATGCGCTGGGGGTAAGCAGATAAACATCAAATTTTCATTTTTGGGTGAACTATCCCTTTAAGAAGTGTGATGACGTGTCATCTAAGTAAGCACTATTTACTGTTCTGACCTACAGGAAGACATCTGTTTCCAAGGTTATCTACGACATCTATCCTCCTCCTCCAGCCCGGCCCCCCTCACCACTGCTGAGCAACAACTCCATCAGATTAAAATAACAGAGGTGAGGAAGGCCCAAAAAAAGTAAATCGCTGCATACCAAAACTGAATATCTTACAGTTTGTCTGACTTTAATATCTAATAAATCAATGTATTTCTTTACAATGCACCTAACAGGACAAAGTGGCACGGGTAAGTGTCCTGTGATTCAATTTGTTTTCAAGTGTGCGAGTACTAAGTGGATTTACACTAAACTTTTATACTTTTCTGTTTAGGACGAGCGAAGACGAGTTGCCACCGTAAGTGGACAAGCAAAGGTAGCCTCAGCTCTCCATTCGCATTAAAAATATAATTAAAAATATTAATGTTACAGAGTAAATATATATATATATATATATATATATATATATATATATATATATATATATATATATATATATATATATATATACAGTACAGTCCAAAAGTTTGGAACCACTAAGATTTTTAATGTTTTTAAAAGAAGTTTCGTCTGCTCACCAAGGCTACATTTATTTAATTAAAAATACAGTAAAAAACGGTAATATTGTGAAATATTATTACAATTTAAAATAACTGTGTACTATTTAAATATATTTGACAAAGTAATTTATTCCTGTGATGCAAAGCTGAATTTTCAGCATCGTTACTCCAGTCTTCAGTGTCACATGATCCTTCAGAAATCATTCTAATATGCTGATTTGCTGCTCAATAAACATTTATGATTATTTTCAATGTTGAAAACAGTTGTGTACTTTTTTTTTCAGGATTCCTTGATGAATAGAAAGTTCAAAAGAACAGCATTTATCTGAAATACAAAGCTTCTGTAGCATTATACACTACCGTTCAAAAGTTTGGGGTCAGTAAGAATTTGTATTTTTATTTTTTTGAAAAGAAATTAAAGAAATGAATACTTTTATTCAGCAAGGATGCATTAAATCAAACAAAAGTGGCAGTAAAGACATTTATAATGTTACAAAAGATTAGATTTCAGATAAACACTGTTCTTTTGAACTTTCTATTCATCAAATAATCCTGAAAAAAAATATTGTACACAAATATTTTGTACAGTTGTACACATTAAATTTTTCTTGAGCAGCAGATCAGCATATTAGAATGATTTCTGAAGGATCATGTGACACTGAAGACTGGAGTAATGATGCTGAAAATTCAGCTTTGCCATCACAGGAATAAATTACTTTGTGAAATATATTCAAATAGAAAACAGTTATTTTAAATTGTAATAATATTTCACAATATTACTGTTTTTACTGTATTTTTAATTAAATAAATGTAGCCTTGGTGAGCAGATGAAACTTCTTTTAAAAACATTAAAAATCTTAGTGGTTCCAAACTTATATATATATATATATTATATATGTATGTGTGTGTGTGTGTGTGTGTTTCTGATACAGACAGAGATCAGCGTGGAGAGTAAAAATCCAACTTTACAGGGTTTGGCGTTCCCATTGCAAGAGGAGGCTAAGCATGCTTTACAGCAACTTAAACACAAACGCATCAATTACATTCAACTAGTAAGTTCCACATGCATACACTATACATACATTTATTTTTAAATGTAGGTTCAAAAGCACAATGTTCAGACTGCCACTTATACCTTTAACAGTAGAGGATGCACTGAATAAGTACATTTAACGATATACATTATGCATTCTGAATTCAAAGTTGCTTTTCATAATACTGGTATTGAATATCTTGTATATTTTGCGGGTTTTTAAAACAGGATTCTCTGCATAATAATATTTTTCTGTATAAATTAGGAAACAATATAACTAAATTCAAAATATGCATAATGCCGTAAACATATACTGTCATTCAAAAGTTTGGGGTTGGTAAGATTTTTAAAATGTTTTCAAATAAAATTCTTATGCTCAACGAGGCTGCATTTATTTGACCAAAAAAATATAGTAATATTTTGAAATATTATTACAATTTAAAATATCTGTTTTCTATATTTTAAAATGTAATTTATTCCTGTGATGTCAAAGCCGATTTTTAGTGTCACATGATCCTTTAGAAATCATTCAAATATGCTGATTTGGTGCTCAAGAAACATTTCTTATTATTATCAATGTTGAAAACAGTTGTGCTGCTTAATATTTTTGCGGAAACCGCAATACATTTTTTCAGGATTCTTTGGTGAAAAGAAAGTTCAAAAGAACAGAGAAATATTTTGTAACATTATAAATGTTTTAACTGCCAATTTTGGTCATTTTAATATGTCCTCGCTTAATAAAATACATTTTTGTTAAAAAAAACTAAACAAAACTTACTGATCCCAAACTTTTGAATGGTAATGTACATATTTACATTACCGCATAGAATATTATGCATGCTGCAATCCATATCATCTACATAATCCCAACCACAAAGCACTTTTTTTTTTGCTGTGTCATCTTTAAGAGGCTGGACACTGAACGAGAGACAATTGAGCTGGTCCACACTAGTCCTACAGAGACCAAAGAGCTGCCAAGCAGAATCCCCACTGATGCCCCACGATACCACTTCTTCCTGTACAAACACACCCATCAAGGACAGCCTCTGGAAGCTGTAGGTTAGTGTCAAGATATTAATTAACTATTTTCTGACCATATCACAATAAGCTGAGTTGACTTCTATATGATTAGTAATGATGTTTCTACAAAGCTAATGTTTGTCATGTTTGTGCTTGAATATGTGGACCAGTTTTCATCTACTCCATGCCTGGGTACAGTTGTAGCATCAAAGAAAGGATGCTCTACTCCAGCTGTAAGAATCGACTGCTGGATGAGGTAGAGAGAGACTATCATATAGAGATCGCCAAAAAGGTACAGTAACAACAACAAATGGTCCTAATACTGTACAGTATGTTTTTCAAGTTAGCTGTTGAAAATTCAAGCTTTGACCTCAGTAAAAGAGTACAAGTAATTGTACTTTATCACTCTATTAAAGAAATCATTTAACTTTACTTGAGTATGTTGGAACAGAATACTTGTAAAATACTTGTAAATATGTTTCCATTGAAAAGTCATACTTATATATATATATATATATATAATTTATTCTATATATATATATATATATATATATATATATACAGTGGCATGAAAAAGTATGTGAACCCCTTGCAGAATCTGTGAAAATGAGAATTATTTTAATAAAATAAGAGGGATAATAAAAAAGGCATGTTATTTTTGTTTAGTACTGTCCCGAGTATATATTTTACATAAAAGATGTTTGCATTTAGTTCACAAGACAAAACAATAGCTGAATTTATTAAAATAACCCCATTCATAAGTATGTGAACCATTGATTCTCAATACTGTGTGTGGTTACCTGATGATCTACGACTGTTTTTTTTGTTTTGTGATGGTTGTTCATGAGTCTCTTGTTTGTCCTGAAGCAGTTAAACTGAGCTCTGTTCTTCAGAAAAATCCTCCAGCTCCTGCAGATTCATCAGTTTTCAAGCATTTTTGCATATTTGAACCCTTTCCAGCAGTGGCTGTATGATTTTGAGATTCATCTTTTCACACTGAGGACAATTGAGGGACTCAAACACAACTATTAAAAAAGGTTCAAACATTCACTAATGCTCCAGAAGGAAACACGATGCATTAAGAGACCAGGGGTGAAAACGTTTGAATTCAAATATCAAGGTAAATTGTACTTAATTTTTCTGCCGGGAAACATGCAAGTATCTTCTGTTGGTTCCGAAGGGCAGTACTAAATGAAAAACGATATTTAAACAAAATAAGAAAAATTGTGACATCTTCATCCTGTTCAAAAGTTTTCACACCCCGACTCTTAATGCATCGTGTTTCCTTCTGGAGCATCAGTGAATGTTTGAACCTTTTTTTAATAGTTGTGTTTGAGTCCCTCAGTTGTCCTCAGTATGAAAACACAGATCTCAAAATCATACAGCCACTGCTGGAAAGGGTTCAAATATGCAAAAATGCTTGAAAACTGATGAATCTGCAGGAGCTGGAGGATTTTTCTGAAGAACAGAGCTCAGTTTAACTGTTCAGGACAACCATCACAAAACATAAAAACAGTCGTGGATCATCAGGTAACCACACACAGTATTGAGAATCAATGGTTCACATACTTATAAATGGGGTTATTTTAATAAATTCAGCTATTGTTTTGTCTTGTGAACTAAATGCAAACATCTTTTATGTAAAATATCTTACTCAGGCCAGTACTAAACAAAAAATAACATGCATTTTTTATTATCCCTCTTATTTTATTAAAATAATTCTCATTTTCACAGATTCTGCAAGGGGTTCACATACTTTTTCATGCCACTGTATATATATATATATATATATATGTGTGTGTATATATATATATATATATATATATATATATAATTTACATATACAGTACTGTGCAGAAGTCTTAAGCCACCACCAGCTTTGTTGTTTTAGCAATGTTTTGTAACCATATTTATTTTTCAGTCTCTTTATTACGAGACAAACAGAAAATACAGGAAATATTCACACAAAATGTAAAACAAATTCTGAACTAAATTCTTTCTTTAAACAAAAATCAGTTACTTAGTGTGACCTCCTGGACTTATTCCATTTTCTCAAAAAAGACACTGAGAAACTTCTCATCAGATTTTGAAAGTTTTCTTGGCCTTTCAATCCTTTTTCCATCCTATTTATGTTTAAGAAAGCCTGTTGCTGCTATTGCTCAAGTGTAAGGGGAGGTCAATAAATACTTGCCACTTTAGCCTATAAAAGCTGTTTTTACCCCATGT
The DNA here is from genome assembly GCF_018812025.1 of Megalobrama amblycephala. Classification (NCBI taxonomy): domain Eukaryota; kingdom Metazoa; phylum Chordata; class Actinopteri; order Cypriniformes; family Xenocyprididae; genus Megalobrama; species Megalobrama amblycephala. The sequence goes on along the minus strand of NC_063064.1, from coordinate 12,852,872 downwards.
TTTATTTTATTTTATACTGCATACAAATTTACTGTATTTTCTGTTAATATTCTAATAAAGAGACTGATAAATAATTATATATGGTCATTATATCACTGCTAATACAACATCTAAGAATTTTGCTCAGTACTGTGTATATACAGTATATATATGTGTGTGTATCGTAAATTAAAAATAAACTATATAATCAGCTATATAAGTAAAATCACAGTACCTTGAACTTTACTTTTATTAAGAAATTGCAATTGGCCACAACTGGTTATTCATCCTAGACTCAAGTGTGAACATATTAAATTCAGACATGATCCGTCTATAAACATCTTTATTGTGTCAACATCAAATAAGAATATAATGAGCTGAAATATAGTGGCTCAATTTACAGTTTAACAATTTCCGTTAACATGTTTCAGGATATTGGTTTCAGTTGAACATATGGTATGCCTTTCAAAGAGAGAACGTGATGTGTGTGTGATTAAACAGGCTACTCTGCACAATTTGTGCTTGAGATTCCTTAATGTGAACCAACCCACTTTCATCCATCAATAGCTTAAAAAAGTTACTTTTAAATACTTAAGAACAGTTAAATTTGACTGCTTATGTATGTTATTGGTTACATACATTACATTTTAATAAAGTAAAACCTAAATTAGTGAATATATGCTATTAGAATATATACTATTGTTCAGAATCATTCTAATATGTTCATTTGGTGCTCAGGAAATATTTGTTATTATTATCAATGTTAAAAACAGTTTTGCTGCTTAATATTGTAAACCATGATAAATTTTTTTCAAGGATTCTATGATGTATAGAAAGTTTAAATGAACAGCATTTATTTGAAATAGATATATTTTGTAACATTATAAATGTCTTTACTGTCATTTTGATACATTTAATGCATCCTAGCTGAATAAAGTATTAATTTATTAAAAAAAATATATATATATCTTACTGACCCCAAACTTTTGAAAGGTAGTGTAACCTCATAGAGCATAACTTTTTGACATTCTAATCAAATATTCATGCTAATTTCAATTAATCTGTTTATGTGTCATGTTTGTAGATGGAGATTGATAGTGGAGAGGGGCTGACGGAGGATTTCCTGTATGAAGAGGTGTACCCGAAGCAGCACGCTCTGAAACAAGCCTTCACCAAGCCAAAGGGCCCTACAGGGAAACGAGGGAACAAGCGTCTAATCAAAGGAGCAGGAGAGAATGGAGATGAGAGCTAGAATCATACTGTCAACAAATGTAAAATGACACTGGGTACACATTTAATTTCACCCTCAATGGTCTGTAGCCTATTTCTTGTCTGAGCTTTCCATTTCATTGTTAGTATTATTTTTTATGTTAGATTTTAACTAATCTTCTTTCACTCTGAAACACATTCTCACACGGTTTTTAAGGCCACATAAATGTGTTGTTTAGATGATGATTTTTATGTTATAATTAAAATAAAATCTATTAGTCTGTCTTATTAAATCTCAGTTTTTGTTTTACTATGGAACAGCATTTTGTTAACACTTTTAGCACTTTTTTTTGGAAAGCACATTTTGACTGCTGAAAAGAAAATCATATTTAACAAAACCCTATATATACAGTACAGTCCAAAAGTTTGGAACCACTAAGATTTTTAATGTTTTTAAAAGAAGTTTCGTCTGCTCACCAAGGCTATATTTATTTAATTAAAAATACAGTAAAAACAGTAATATTGTGAAATATTATTACAATTTAAAATAACTGTTTTCTATTTGAATATATTTCACAAAGTAATTTATTCCTGTGTTGGCAAAGCTGAATTTTCAGCATCATTACTCCAGTCTTCAGTGTCACATGATCCTTCAGAAATCATTCTAATATGCTGATCTGCTGCTCAAGAAACATTTAATGTGTACAATTGTACAAAATATTTGTGTACAATATTTTTTTTCAGGATTATTTGATGAATAGAAAGTTCAAAAGAACAGTGTTTATCTGAAATCTAATCTTTTGTAACATTATAAATGTCTTTACTGCCACTTTTTATTGATTTAATGCATCCTTGCTGAATAAAAGTATTCATTTCTTTAATTTCTTTTCAAAAAAATAAAAATTCTTACTGACCCCAAACTTTTGAACGGTAGTGTATAATGCTACAGAAGCTTTGTATTTCAGATAAATGCTGTTCTTTTGAACTTTCTATTCATCAAGGAATCCTGAAAAAAAAGTACACAACTGTTTTCAACATTGAAAATAATCATAAATGTTTATTGAGCAGCAAATCAGCATATTAGAATGATTTCTGAAGGATCATGTGACACTGAAGACTGGAGTAATGATGCTGAAAATTCAGCTTTGCATCACAGGAATAAATTACTTTGTCAAATATATTTAAATAGTACACAGTTATTTTAAATTGTAATAATATTTCACAATATTACTGTTTTTTACTGTATTTTTAATTAAATAAATGTAGCCTTGGTGAGCAGACGAAACTTCTTTTAAAAACATTAAAAATCCTAGTGGTTCCAAACTTTTGGACTGTACTGTATATATATATATATATATATATATATATATATATATATACACGTCAAACCAAAAATTATTCAGACATTTTTTATATTTTTTATATATTTTTACTAGTGGGTGCAGGACACTATAGTTCATATATGTGAGGATAGCAAAATCAAAGTAAACTGTGACATATTATACCCAAAAATTCTTCATACAGTGGACTACCAGTAAAACTGATACAAATTTGGAATAAAAAATTATTCAGACACTTTGACTTGACCATGTTTTGCTTAAAGGTGCTAAAGAGGATGTTTTGTTTTATACATTTTTGCAATATTACTTGAAACTGTCTTTACTAACTGATAAAAGACTATTTATTAAGTGCACTGAAAGGAATCATATCAATATACATCATCTGTGCACAAGGTAGGGCCTTAAAAACATCAGCCAATCGTTTACGCAATCATCGCGTAAACGATTGGCCCTCTGGCTTGTCAATCACTGCCGTGACGTTCCTTGTGAGAGACGAGCGCAGCTGCGCGCTCCAGTAACTTTCCACACTCCACAGGCGCCGCATGCAATGTTTTTGTCAGGAGACAGGAGTAACAACTGCAGATTATGAGTTACCTGCGGTGAGTCCGACATAATGAATCCAAAAAACACGACACAGCGAATGCCGGTGGTAAACACTCGTGTTCCAATACTTTGTGTTCTAGTTTTGGGAGGCGTTCCTTTGAAGTGAGCTGTGAAGGAGGGGGGTTGTTCTTACGCATGCGCTCATTTCAAAAACTCAGTAACAGTCTTTGGATTCTCAGTCGACGAAAAAATCCTCTCTATCACCTTTAAGTGTTTTCTGACACAAATGAGATTTCTGACAGTTTAACTCTGAGATCTTGTCATATTTTATTACCATTTTTTTAAACTATAGTGAATAAACTGAATGAATGAATGAAATGTTCAAGGTGTCTGAATAAATTTTGATTTTGATTTAAGATTTTGATTTGAGATTTTGATTTGACTGTATATATATATATATATATAGAGAGAGAGAGAGAGAGAGAGAGAGAGCACATAATAAACAATTTTGGGGGCTTAAAAATATTACTAGGATTTTATTTATTAGCCTATTTTTTTATTTTATTAATATAATTTTATTTATTATTTATTATAAACATATTTCCATTGTTTTTTTGTTTTTTTTATGGGTATGACTATTAAAGGGTTAACTCAAGCGCTGATCCAAGGCCTGATTAGTTACCAGGATGTTAGATGTTATTAACAATGTGACAAACATTCTGGCAATACACATTTTCTGGAATTAGACTTACCCTGCACTACGCTTACCTTGCAGTCACCTCCCATCACAGCCCTTGCTATATCTCAGAGATCTCTCAGTCCATGCAGCTGGCGCAGAGGTCAATTTCAGTGACTGTTTCAGCATTCCTGGAAAGCTCTGTACTGGGAAAGTCATCCGCAGCTGAAACCGGCCCGGGCGCTTCGTCAACGGCACTCTGCAGCCAATGGAAACGCAGCGCCCGATGATGAGGCCGCGAGCGCTGAGATGTAGCGCAGTTCTTGGAATGAGATTCCTAGAACGCGCGTCAACTCATGAAACGGCCAAACGTGAGGCAAAGGCGTTTCTTACTGCTCTTATTTCAGGAAAATAATAAACCACCAAACCAAACGACCTTTTACTCTTATTAAATTACTACTGTAAAGCTGTTTTGTTATTCTTCGTCAATCTCGCCCTCATTTCGCTTCGCGCTTCCCTGGAGAATATTTGGCAAAGAAGGCTCGTTCGGGATAGACAACATTTAGGAATATCCCTTATGTAAAATGTTTAGGTTTTAACGCGATTTCCTCGGTTTGTGGCGCTTTGTCGCCATTATAGCACTGCTGAAACAATGTCAGCAGCTTTGGCACACGACTGGACTTGGATTCGCGTAAATTTTAGCGCCTGTGGATCTTCAAACTGTCATCTTCCATTCTGCTGTCTGTCGGTGACGTGCCGAAGGTGACGATTTTATGCCCACAAAGGTAAGAAATCTATCTATTTGTCTTATTGAAAATCTTTTTAGTTTCTTAGAAACTGTCAAGCGGCCAGACCTGTTTGATGGGTTCATTAGTTTTTGATGAACTGAGGAGTGGTTACATTTAGCTATGCAATAAGTCATTTGTTGTTAATCTTGTTGAACATAGCCTACTGTTAAAATAATCCTTTCTGCCGCTGCTTATGATGTTTTGAAATTGAACATCTCATCTAAGTGCCTTTTTAAACAAATTTAAATAATTTTAAATAAAACGTAGCCTATATACATTTCTCTGACGTAAAGTCACAGAATTCAGCTTTTAGCTATTTTATGTTATTAATAAAATACATTTTTAAATGTATTTTTGAAAATGTATTAAAATGTGGTTCTGCTGTTTTCCAACACCATCATTCTAGAATTTTAATCTGATTTTTAGCATTTTGTAGACTTAATAACATGCCTGTGATTATATTTTACAGTTTGTTTAAATATAAAATCTTAAAAAAATACAACTTAGTGTCTATAAAAGAAAACAATTCAATGTTTTGAGAAATTTAAATTCTGTTGCTCTCATTCACAGAGAAAGCCACATTTCTAAATGTCACCTTATGCAGTCTTCTCAGAAATGAGTGTTTAAATATGCTGACTTAACCATTGATGTCATGATAATTATTTATCATATTATACTCCCTAAGAAAGGACAGATTTTGACTCATTGAGTCAGATGTTGAAAGAGAAATTTAAACATAATCATTCCTATAACATATCGATCTGATTTATAATGTTTTACTGTTTGTGACTTCTTGTCTTGTAAGATCTGTTGTTTACCCTGCTGCTTTCCACTGAAATTCTTGCCACATGGTGTAAATAGCATTTGAGTGCATTCTCTTGTTCTTGGCACACTGTACTTCCTTTGTTTGTTCAAACTTTGAGTTCAGTTGAAATTATAAATGACAAAAGACTGATATAGAAAGAGCAGCACAACACTTTTTGACCTTTGAACTTTTAGCTCTGCTATCTCCCCTCATGTCATTTTGACATGTAGAAAAATGTTGATTACATATCAAGATGTGTTTTTTATTCCATATGAAGAAATCTTCAGGAATGGTTGCAAGGGGTACAAGTGCTCAAAATGAGAGGGACGAATCAGAAGTTCAACAAATCCAGCAGTCCCAAGCAGCTCCCTACTCTTGGGCCCCAGCTGAGGACTTGCGGTTCATCACCACCACCTTTCAGCACCTACAAACCTCAGGTACGCCTATAGTCTTAAAAAGTGACCTGCATACACTATAAATATATAAAGAGAACAATCATTCAGTTTTGCTTATATTTTATAAGACGTACTTCATAATCCTTATTGCATCTGTCCAGTGTCAGCAACTATCAGGTCAAATTCCTTCCATCTTAACTGGCCAATAAAAACCTAATCAGTTTCTGATTTAGAACAAACATGACAAAACAAAACAAAACAATGTACAGTTTCAAAAGATCATAATCGTTTTAAATTTTATGAAGAATACTTTATGATCAAGGTTCGTACATGTATACAGCAACAGTTTATCTCTGTTCTGATTAATTATTAATAAATAAAACAATTAATTTATTATTGTCAAATTACTATTATAATTTATAATAATTTTATTTTATAATTTGTAATAATAGTTTAATTATGTGTTATTTTTTCTAAATTAATATGATTAATATTATTTATTAAAAAATCATATATTTTAAAATGTAATTTATTCCTGTGATGGTAAAGCTGAATTTTCAGCATCATTACTCCAGTCTTCAGTGTCACATGATCTTTCAGAAATCATTCTAATATGCTACTTTTGTGCCCAAGAATCATTTATTATTATTATCAATGTTGAAAAACTATGGCGCCCTTAAAGGGACATAGTTAAGAAAAAGAAAAAAAAGGAGATGGGAGAAGGGAGGTAAAATAATTAGTCAATGCTTTTGTGTTCTCTCACAAATGTTTTGCATTTCCCAAAAAAACTTTGTGTTCACTCTCAAAAAGTTAGCATTCCCTTGGAAAACTTAGCATTCCCTCTCAAAGAACACAAAAGTTTTGCAAGTGAATGCAAATGTTTTTGCGAGGGAACGCAAGCATTTTGTGAGCAAACGCAAAATTTCTCGATGGAACGCAAACATTTTGCAAGCGAACGTGAAGTTTCTTGAAGGAACGCAAACATTTTGCGAGTGAACGCAAAGTTTCTCGAAGGAGCGCAAACATTTTGCTAGTGAACGCAAAGTTTGTCGAAGGAACGCAAAAATTTTGCGAGTGAATGCAAAGTTTCTCGAAGGAATGCAAACATTTTGCGAGCGAATGCAAAGTTTCTCGAAGGAATGCAAACATTTTGCGAGCAAATGCAAAGTTTCTCGAAGGAACGCAAACATTTTGGAAGCGAAAGTAATGTTTCTTGGGAGAACTCAAACAATTTCCGAGTGAATGCATAGTTTTTCGAAGGAACGCAAACATTTTGCGAGTGAACGCGAAGTTTCTCGAAGGAACGCAAACATTTTGTAAATGAACGCAAAGTTTGTCGAAGGAACGCAAACATTTTGCAAGCGAAAGTAATGTTTCTTGGGAGAACTCAAACAATTTCCGAGCGAATGCATAGTTTCTCGAAGGAACGCAAACATTTTGCAAGTGAACGCAAAGTTTCTCAAAGGAACGCAAACATTTTGCAAGTGAACGTGAAGTTTCTCGAAGGAACGCAAATATTTTGCGAGTGAACGCAAAGTTTCTCAAAGGAACGCTAACATTTTGCGAGTGAACGCGTTATTTCTCGGGGGAACGCAAACATTTTGCGAACAATTGCAAAGTTTCTCGAAGGAATGCAAACATTTTGCAAGCGAACGTAATGTTTCTTGGGAGAACACAAACAATTTCTGAGCAAATGCAAAGTTTTTGGGGGAACGCAAACATTTTGTGAGTAAATGCAAAGTTTCTCGAAGGAACGCAAACATTTTGCAAGCGAACGTAAAGTTTCTTGGGAGAACACAAACAATTTCTGAGCAAATGCAAAGTTTTTGGGGGAACGCAAACATTTTGTGAGTAAATGCAAAGTTTCTTGGGGGAACTGAAACATTTTGTGAGCGAACACTAAGTTTCTTGGGGGAACGCAAACATTTTGTGAGCGAACGCTAAATTTTCAGGGGAACGCAGACATTTTGTGAGTGAACGCAGTGTTTCTTGGGAGAACTCAAACAATTTCCGAGCGAATGCAAAATTTTTGGGGGAACGCAAACATTTTTGAGTAAATGCAAAGTTTCTCGAAGGAACGCAAACATTTTGTGAGTAAACGCAAAGTTTCTTGGGGGAACTGAAACATTTTGTGAGCGAACACTAAGTTTCTTGGGGGAACGCAAACATTTTGTGAGCGAACGCTAAATTTCTCAGGGGAACGCAGACATTTTGTGAGTGAACGCAGTGTTTCTTGGGAGAACTCAAACAATTTCCGAGCGAATGCAAAATTTTTGGGGGAACGCAAACATTTTTGAGTAAATGCAAAGTTTCTCGAAGGAACGCAAACATTTTGTGAGTAAACGCAACGTTTCTCGAAGGAACGCAAACATTTTGTGAGTAAACGCAAAGTTTCTCGAAGGAACGCAAACATTTTGCAAGCAAACGTAAAGTTTCTTGGGAGAACTCAAACAATTTCCGAGCGAATGCAAAGTTTTTGGGGGAACGCAAACATTTTGTGAGTAAACGTGAAGTTTCTCGAATGAACACAAACATTTTGTGAGTAAACGTGAAGTTTCTCGAAGGAACGCAAACATTTTGTGAGTAAACGCAAAGTTTCTCGAATGAACGCAAACATTTTGCAAGCGAACGTAAAGAACTCAAACAATTTCTGAACAAATGCAAAGTTTCTTGGGGGAACGCAAACATTTTGTGAGTAAACGTGAAGTTTCTCGAATGAACACAAACATTTTGTGAGTAAACGTGAAGTTTGAACGCAAACTGCAAGCGAACGAATGAACGCAAACATTTTGCAAAGTTTCTTGGGGGAACGCAAACATTTTGTGAGTAAACGTGAAGTTTCTCGAATGAACACAAACATTTTGTGAGTAAACGTGAAGTTTCTCGAATGAACGCAAAATTTTCCGAAGAACGAATGCAAAGTTTCTTGGGGGAACGCAAACATTTTGTGAGTAAACGTGAAGTTTCTCGAATGAACACAAACATTTTGTGAGTAAACGTGAAGTTTCTCGAATGAACGCAAACATTTTGCAAGCGAACGTAAAGTTTCTTGGGGGAACGCAAACAATTTGTGAACAAATGCAAAGTTTCTTGGGGGAACGCAAACATTTTGTGAGTGAACGCTAAGTTTCTCAGGGAAACGCAGACATTTTGTGAGTGAACGCAAAGTTTCTCAGGGGAACACAAACAATTTCCAAGTGAATGCAAAGTTTTTGGGGGAATGCAAACATTTTGTGAGTAAACACAAAGTTTCTCGAAGGAACACAAACATTTTGTGAGCGAACACAAAGTTTCTTGGGTGAATGCAAACCTTTGCGAGAGATCGCAGAAGCACTGACTTATTATTTTTCCTCCCATCTCATAATTTGTTCCACCACCATGTCGTCTTAGGGGGGTCTGCCTTACTGTATTTATACTACAGTTTTTTTACAATTGCTAACAAGCGTTTACCAATACTTAAAGTACTTTTTCTAAACTCTTAACACAGCAACACACCTACATCACAGAATTAGCCAAATAGTTAATTTTCAGCCCAAAACCATATTTTGTTAAATAAATACAAACTCTACATTTCAAAATACTAAAAACCTTTTTCTACATACACTAACTCTATCAAAACACAGCAAACCTGATTCAAAATCAAGTCGTTGCACTAGTAGCGTAACATGAACATATAGTCAAAGCACAATGACTGTCAAAATACTAACAGCTGATGGCATTACAGATACTGCATTACTTTTCATGTTTCAATTCTGCCTATAGAATAAAAAAGTATAAATTGTGACTTTTTTTTCTCAGAATTGTGAGATATAAACTAGGAATTGAAAGAAAGAAATCAGAATTGTGAAGATGAAATGTCACTATTTTCTTTTTTATTTTCTATGCATGGCAGAAATAAGCTTTCATAGGTTCTACATGCGTAAGGGGGAAAACCATAGAGATGCACAATCCAGTACATATTCTATCTCCTCTCCCCTAACTCTTCTTCTCCCTTGTCCTGATCCAACTACTCCACTCCTCCTTCAACTATTCCTCTCCCTAGACATTTTCTTCTCTCTCTGCTCCTCTGTGTTGTCCTGCATCCACACTGAACAAAACCAATTCAAAGAGTCCTATTTTACTGTGTGTCCAAGTTATGAAAAAAACTTCAACACCTGACTATGCCTCCAACTGAGATTAGAATCTGCTATTTCTCAATATTTCAGTGATCTGCTAATTAAAAACTGCTTATCAGTTGTTTCAGTATTTGTTTTATATATTTTTCAATACTTTTGAGCTGCTGTTGTTGCAGAAATGTTGTTAGCAATTGAAAAAAACTGTAATAAATAAGTTTCTTTATGTTTTAGGATGGTACTGGGGTGGTATGACAGCCAGTGAGGCAAGGAATGCCCTCAGTGGAACTTCAGAAGGTACTTTCCTTGTGCGTGACAGCAGCCATCCACTCTACCTCTTTACTCTCTCCATAAAGACCCAGAGAGGCCCAACTAATGTCCGCGTAGAATACGACAGTGGCCGATTCCGTCTCGATTCCAGTTTTCCAGCCCGATCTTGCCTGTTGTCCTTTTGTGCTCTTCCTAGTCTTGTGCAGCACTACGCATCCATGAGTCAAGAGGAGGAGAGGAAAGCAGAAGAACATCACATGGTGTCAAAGGACAATGGCATCCTGCTGAAGCTCAGAAAGCCTCTCCACAGGCCTCAGGCCTTTCCAACATTACAGCACCTTACACGCCTCGCTATAAACAGACACACTGATTCCCATACACAGCTGCCGCTGCCACGGCCATTGTTGCTTTACTTACAAGAATACCCCTTTCAGGTTTGAGGACACTTGGGGAGGACACTGGTGCATTTTAGTGGTGCAAAGGTGATTTAGCCATGAAGTCGCAAATCTTGCTGCCCGGCAGGATTGTGGATCCTCTTATTATTGTCATATGAAGAGATGTGCATTTGTGCAAATAAACAAGGACTACTTTATGTAAATTCTTAAAAAAAATATTTGTAAATATTTCTCTTTTTAGTAAACCACAATGTTTTTATATCTTTCTGTGCTTCCAAGTATTCATGGAGCTCCAACACTACATACTTCCATCACCGAAACATTGAAAAAATAAAATATCAAAACCAGTACACATAAATAATACTGTATCTTGAGTATCCTGAGTAATACTGTGTCTGTGTAATTTCTAACAAAAGTGACATATTTGTCAGAAACCATCACAGATGCCCTGGCAATATGGGACATGCTGTCAGTCCATAGGCCTTTATTTGACAGAATACATGTAACCAGACAACATCATCATTCTACACAGCAAAATCCCCAGAGTTAAATCAACTCTGCTCAGAGAACATATGGTCTCTCTCTACATAGAGTTAAAATAACACTGAAGCAGAGTTAAAGTTAATATGCTGTTTGTGGAGTTGTTTAATCATATCCTGAGAGATTTAATGTCTTTTATCTTCAGTTGACTTCATCTAAGACTGTGGCTGGAAGTCATTTGTGGTGTTTCTCTTCGGTGATTCTGCTTGTTAACAGCAGGTGTTCATCACTAATGCTCAATCATAACTTAATTAATCACTTAATTATCTCACTAACTTTAACTCTGCTTCAATGTTACTTTAACACTATATAGAGAGGGACCATATGTAATCTGAGCAGAGTTGATTTAACTCTGGGGATTTTGCTGTGTAGGAATGATTTTTTTCTCACACACTCCAAACACACAAATAAAATTTAGAATTTAACATAACAACAAAAAAATAAATTCAAAAGTCTTTGAATGTGTGCAGGACAATGAACAATTCAATTTTACATTTTACATTTTCAAACACCATACATTTTCCATATTAATAATTTGCATAAACAAGCATGTAATATTTCGATAAATATTATGACATTTGATAGCCATAGGATCTTCTAAACTAACAATGGCAGTGACATATTTTAAGATCTGTCAGGGCAAGTTTCTTTCAGTTAAAACAGCTCAAACATGCATTTTAGTCTAGGACTAGCTTAAGCCTTGTCTGTGAAACCAGGGGTATGAATTACAACTGTCCTACTCTAAAAACAGGCTAACAGTCATTTTAAGTGAATAATACTACATGTATTAAAAAATAATACATTTTTAATTATAAAGATTATAATACGCCTACAATAAAATTTAAAATACAAGCAACTCACTTGTTATTATACTAAACTTATAATGTCAAAATTATGACTTAGAGGTTTCACAGACAGGGCTTAGATCAAGCCAGGATTAGGCCTTAGTTCAATTAGGACATTTAAGTAGCTTTTAGAAATGTGCCTTAGAAAAGAAAAACAGACAATCAAACAAACAAACAAACAAACAAAAAAAGATTACTAGTGTGCATTTTGAGACAAAACATTTTTAAGATATGTCAGTGCAAGTTGATTTCAGGTAAAACAACCCAAACATGCATTTAGTCGGGGACTAGGCTCAAGATTTGCCTTTGAAACCAGGGGTTGTTAATGTCATAATTTTGACTTTTTATGACATAACTTCGTCACAGTCATGACAAACTAAGTCTTAGTATGTCATAATTTAGACTAATTTAGACTAATTTAATTGTAATTGCATTACAAGAAAGACGATTTACCTAATCAGATTACTTTTTTTCAAGTAGGCTAACTAGTAAAGTAATGCATTCATTTTAAATTTACTTTAGTTACTTTTTCAAATAAGTAACGCAAGTTACTTTGTTTTTCCATAACTGACACCTCTCCTGTCCTCATGTTGGGAGAAACCGTCCGGGAGAAAGTGCAGAGGTGCTTCTGTGTGTGCTGTGTGAACATGATGGTTATTGTGGTTCTAATCTAGACTAAATGTGTGCATGCATTCACTCATCTCACTTGCACAAAATTAATAAAAACAGGGAAATGCAAACTGCAAACCTGCAATAAATATGCTTTACGTACTTAATATAACTTTATTAACCAATATCTCATTTCGATGATTGTTTTTATTGTTGAGAAAAGAGAGTTTGAACTTTCTTTTCCTGCGTCCTCCAATCGTGAATGGCAGCAGCAGCAGCACAGCTGAAAGGTTTGTTTGAGCGGCGCCCTCTACTGTACAGACGTGAATTTTCATTTCGTTCAAGCTTCACTTTTGGTGTGAAATGGCCTTTTAAATTTGGCAAAATAGAACTTGTTTTTTTTAATATATATATATATATATATATATATATATATATATATATATATATTTATTTTTTTTTTTTTATTATTATTATTAAAAACAATCAAGCAAGCTCAGCCATGATGAGAAAAAGTAAAGCATTACTTTCTATAAAAAGTAACTAAGTAGTGCAAATAGTTACTTTTGTAGGGAGTCACAAGCCAAAGTAACTTCAACACAGCTCATAATTATGACATAAAATCGTCTTTGTATGTTATACTTTCGCCTTTTTGTCATATTTTAGACTTTTTAATATCATAAGACCTATTTTATGTCATAATTTCACCTGTTTATCTCATAATTATGACTTAAGTATATCATAATTTTCACTTTTTATCTCATAACTATGACTTTTTTTAATGCCATAATGATAATTTACCAAAGCAATATTTGTTCTTATGTGTATCCGTTCCTTCCATACTGTTCAGTGATAGGCTGCAGAGCGGATGTTGATCGCTGCGCTCTGATGGATTCAGTTCATTGAAGGATTCGCCAGGTCAGACTGATTCAAACCGTCTTTTTGAGCTGTTAACTGAAAAACTGCCTTATTTGTGCCGTATTTTTTGTTTATTCACATTAAAATATTTGTTACTAGAATATTTTAAATTATCTGTCAAACATCTTGAACGCAAGAGTCGAGACTTTTATGTTGAAAATAACAGTGTGAGTCAGGTGGAAAGCAGTTTTTTCCTGCATTTCACTTTGAACCTTTATGACAATATGGCGGAAGGAGAGGAGCCGTAAGTGAAATTTTATACAAAGCTGCTCATAAATCCCTCGTAACAGTGCTTGTAGTTCAATCAACAGGACGCAAGAACGTTAACTTGCGGGTAGCAGAGCATGAATGAACCTTCTTTTATTCTCTCTTTTTAGGGAGAAGAAAAGAAGGAGAATAGAGGAGCTGAATGAGAAGTTAGTGAAATGAAAGATGAGAATTTAGATGTGGCAGCCAGCAGGTTTGCTTTTGGGAGGTGTTAATTCTTAATATTAGCTTTGTCTATAATCCAGACACTTTTCAGACATTATTTTGAACAGCTCTCCGCATACACTGTATATAAAATACTATACAATCTGTCTGAAAGCTAGGTGAAAGCTTACAAAACCTCCAAACACTGCTGTTTGAACACATGCCATAATGTTCTTTCTTTCTTAAAATATAACACAAGACACCTTCTTTGTATTAATTATGACACTTACCTAAAGTCAGTGCCAACCAACCCCTAGCTTAATTATTGTATATGTAATATATTATGTTATGCTGTATATTATGTGTGAACGTGTTTTTAAATTATTAAATAATCTGCGTGATGTGTGTGCTGTGTAGTTAAATATCTATACTTTTTCCACAGCATGGTTGTGGATGGAGGGAGTGGGGATGGCAGTGACTGGCAGGGAAGATGGGACCATGTCACAAAGTTCTTAGAGAGAGCTGGACCCTTCACTCATCCGGATTTTGAACCCAGCACTGAGGTAAGATGTAAATCATAATATAATATACATTCCACAACCCTTTTAGAAATGTATGTTAATTTATGCCCACTTTTAGAGAGAACAAAGTTCAGATGTGAAGGCATACTATCAGAACAATAATAATGTTTTTCTCAGCCTAGAGTACATAATGGCTGCTTTAAAACTATCAGACAGGCCTCAGACTATGTGCACTGTTCTCTACTCTGACGAAATTAAAAAAAGCAATTTTATATGTAATTTTTCTGCCTGTAAATGTCCATATCTGATAAGACTGTGTTTGGGCTGAGATTATAACGGAGTTATTACATTATTCTTATTACATTGATAAAGATTTATGCTGAAAAGGATTATTCATGTGACTTTGGGTCATTTTTCTTCTGTGTGGCTCTTTTTCGCTACATGCAGAACATTTGATTTTGTGTTTCTCAACCCGGGGGCATCAGCAAACTTCCAAAATGAAAACGTGAATGAATTAAAAAACAAAACAAGTGTTAAAATAAGGCAAAACATCTAAAAATCTAAATATTTATTATTTTATTTCACCCCCTCAACAACTGTCTTGTAAAACCTGAATATATGAAGAAACCGAATTTTAAAAGTGGGATTTCTACACCTTGAAAAGTCATGTAAATTAATACAATTCTTAATTAATACAATTCTTAATACAAAAACATTGTATTATTCAAATTACTATATAAATATTATGTATATATAGTTATGCCAAGTTTTAAAATATTTTATGAATGCCATCTTCCCTGCCAGTCACTGCCATCCCCACTCCCTCCATCCACAATCATGCTGTGGAAAAAAATATTTTATGAATACCAAGCTTTAAAATATTTTATGAGGTAGAAACTGTGAGTCTGCATGAAACAGAATCTGAGGGAAACGGTGTCTCGAACAAGATCAGGGTGGGATTTGCGTGATGTCATGTGAGTGACAGGTTGTCCACCCTCACGCCAAAAAATGTCAAAAGAAAAGAGATGAGATGTCGCTGCAAGAGGGAAGGGAAGTTAGTTTGCTTTAAGATTATGAGAGCACCTTAATTTTTTTAAAACAAATAATGATGTGCACGGATAAATAATTTAAATTAAATTAAATTTAATTTAAAAAATAAGAAGTTTCAATTTTGATTTAATGGTGACTTAAAAAATATCCTTATCCTTCATTTATATCCAGTATATATCAAACATGGGGCCATTATTTCTCAAATATTGTTGTGGACAATGGAGTCAAAAAGGTTTAGAACCAATGTCATAAAGGACTATAGTTTACTTTCAATAAAATGTGCACATCTTCTTCCAGTCTCTCCAGTTTTTGTTGGACACTTGCAAAATTCTGGTTATTGGAGCTGGTGGACTTGGGTGTGAGCTGCTCAAAGATCTGGTACGGTCCTTGTTGTGCTGCATTTGTTCCTATTATTGAATGACATCTGCAATACTCTAGTTGCAAAGAGGCTAATTGCTGTGTTTTGTCTTATGCTCATATATGATCACCCAGGCCTTGTCAGGGTTTCGACACATTCATGTGGTGGACATGGACACCATTGATGTTTCCAACCTCAACAGACAGTTCCTCTTCAGGTTAATTTTAGTCAGCTTATAGATGCCTTTTTTCAAACCTTTTCTTGTTCTTTTTTTTAATAATGTAAATTGCTTGCTCTTGTATCTATAGACCAAATGATGTGGGTCGACCAAAGGCAGAGGTTGCAGCGGACTTTGTAAATGGCCGGATCCCAGGGTGCAGTGTTGTCCCGTATCCTTTTCCTGTGGAAATGCTGATATAATTTATTGTTTGATACACTATCATTTAAAAGTTTGGGGTCAGTGAGATTATTTTTACAATTTAAAAAAGAAATTAATACTTTTATTCAGCAAGGTTGCATTAAATTGTTCAAATGACAGTTAAATTTCTATTTCAAATAAATGCCGCTCTTTTGAACTTGAATCTATTTGTCAAAGAATCCTGAAAAAAAATTGTATCATGTTTTCCACAAAAAATATTAAGCAGCACAATGTTTCCAGCATTAATATTAGGAAAAGGTTCTTGTGCACAAAATCAGCATTCCTGAAGGATCATGTGACACTGAAGATTAATGATGCTGAAAATTCAGCTTTACTATCACAGGAATAAACTAAATTTTTAAATATTATAATAGAAAGTTACTGTTAGTTAAGTTTGACTGTATTTTTGATCAAATAAATTCAGCTTTGGTGAGCATAAGAGACTTTAAAAATCATTAAAAAAAATCCTACTGACCCCAAACTTTTCAACTTTTCAAGACCCCAAACTTGTTAGTGTATATGTCATATTGACATGTGTCAAAATATTTGCATTTCCCTTAATAAGAAATGCAGACATTTTAAGAAAATCCAGGACTTGGATGAGGCATTTTACAAGCGTAATTACCACCTAACTGTTTTACATTTGTCTAAACTGCTTTTTTGGCACTAACATGTGACGAAATTGTTCTGCATTGTCAGACTAATTATTATGACACTTTTTTATTTTGAAATCTGATGTAACTGTCTTTGTTTCTGCATAGAATTTCACATAGTAGTCTGTGGCCTGGACTCTGTTGTTGCCAGAAGATGGATGAATGGCATGCTGGTATGTAATTACTTTAATAAACATTCAACAATTTGTTCATAGAAATGTATAGAGACAAAGTCTTCTATATGTCAAGTAAATAAAGTGTTTCTATATTGTAAGAATTGCTTTTGTGCATTTGGCTTTCTCCTTTTCAGCTATCTCTGCTGATTTATGAAGATGGTGTCCTGGATCCCAGCTCCATCATTCCTCTAATAGATGGTGGCACAGAGGGCTTCAAGGGCAATGCCAGAGTCATTCTTCCGGGCATGACAGCTTGCATTGATTGCACACTGGAGCTTTACCCCCCACAGGTGCATACTGGGATTTTGTGTTAAGTTGAATTTCAAAAGCCTTTTGTCAATACTTACATTTTTTTTGTTGTTGTCCTACACAGATAAACTTCCCAATGTGCACTATAGCCTCTATGCCACGGTTACCTGAACATTGTGTTGAATATGTCCGCATGCTGCTTTGGCCCAAAGACAAGCCTTTTGGAGGTACGTTAATTCACAGTATCTGCATGGTACTGGGTGTACAACCACAGACTGATATTTTGGTTATACTGCCGCTAAGTAGCCTGCTAATATTTCAGATTTTAATGTATTTTCTTCAGATGGTGTGGCGCTAGACGGTGATGATCCAAATCACATCCAGTGGGTGTACCAGAAATCTCTGGAGAGAGCAGCAGAGTTTAACATCACTGGGGTGACTTACAGACTCACTCAGGGTAAGTGAGACAGGCCTGCTCAGCGGACCTTTATCAGGCATTTCGTGAAATCCTCTCGTTTATTGACACAATTATGATGGAGAGAATGTCCAGAGATGCACTACCAATCAAAAGTTTGGGATCAGTTAGATTTATTTTTATTTTTATTTATTTATTTTTTATGTTTTAAATGAAATAATACTTTTATTCAGCAAGGATGCATTAAATTGATTAAAAGTCAGGGTAAAGACATTTATAATAATAATAAAAATAATAAACATTTATTTGTATAGCACTTTTCATACATGAAAGCTCAAAGTGCTTCACAAGCATAAAAAAACAAATATTGGCAATACAATTTTACACAATATCAATATAAAAATACTCAAAAACAACTATAAAAGTGCACATGGTAAAATAAAAACACAAAACAAACTTTTACAAAATTTTACTCAATATCAAATATAAGCAACTTTGCGCCAGATTTACTAACAGCTTGTGCCAGCACAAACCTTCTTTTGGCATTAAAAAAAAGTACACCCAAGTTTTTACTAAAGACATGCAGTAAAAAATTAGTGCTAAAAAAGGAGTGGACAGGGTTATTTTTGCGGCTGACCTTATTGCATATGCATTTGTAGGAATTTCCCTTTCAGATGCAAAATTTATGGGAGGAGAGTATTTAAATAAATCATGCAAGGTGATTTACTCAGGTTTGCGCTAGTCACTTTACTAGTATTTGCGCAATTATTTACGGCTCAAAAATAAGCATGTCTTAAACCAGATGCTAATTTGTGCTGCTCTTGGTAGATTGCACTGATCATTATGGAAATTATCCAACTGCGTTTGTGTTCTTTAATTTGCACATCCCATCTGCGCTTTTTTGGATTTTTTTTTTTTATGTCTTTATGTCTTAACCCATCTTTTAAAAATATGAATGCTAGTAGCCTCTTTCGCTTCATTTGGTAGACAATTCTAATTTTTTGGAGCATAGTGGCTAAAAGAAGTGCCACTGGATCGCTTAAGATTTACTGTATAATGTGCCTGAATTACAATAAGAATGTCAGTTTTGTTCAATTTCAAAAAAAATTGTTCATTCATTTTACAATGCTGGATAGACAGTCAGACAACCTCTCTGATACAACAGAGTCTCTGAACTCAGCTGAAATGTATAATTGTATATCATCAGCATAAAAATTATAATTCACGTCATATTTCTGAATTAAGTTGCCCAATGGAAGCATGTATAATGAAGATAAAAGTGGCCCAAGACCAAATTATTGATTTATGGTCACCTCTAATTAATAACAAAAAATTTTTTTTGATCAAATAAATGCAGGCTTGGTGAGCATAACGCTGCATCCAAAATCCAATACTTCCTCACGTGATAGTAACAAAGTGGTGGATGTAGTACTTCAGAATTTCGTTCATACTACCCACATTCATGCTATATAGAACATACTTTTTTAATTGTCTTGAAGTAAGTTCAAATTCAAATGTAGTACCTACTCAGACAGTATACAATTTCAGATGCATCGTTCAAGACTTTTAAAGGTGCCCTAGAACTTCTTTTTAAAAGATGTAATATAAGTCTAAGGTGTCCCCTGAATGTGTCTGTGAAGTTTCAGCTCAAAATACCCCATAGATTTTTTTTTAATTCATTTTTTTAACTGCCTATTTTGGGGCATCATTAACTATGCACCGATATATAGGTTGCGGCACCTTTTTAATCTCGCGCTCCCCCTCCCCCGGAGCTTGCGCTTGCCTTGAACAGCATAAACACAGTTTACACAGCTAATATAACCCTCAAAATGGATCTTACAAGATGTTCGTCATGCATGCTGCTTGCATACATCGGATCATGTAAGTATAGTATTTATTTGGATGTATTACATTTGATTCTGAATGAGGGCTATGCTGCGTGGCTAAAGTTAACATTACACACTGTTGGAGAGATTTATAAAGAATGAAGTTGTGTTTATGAATTATACAGACTGCAAGTGTTTAATAATGAAAATAACGACGGCTCTTGTCTCCGTGAATACAGTAATAAACGATGGTAACTTTAACCATATTTAACAGTACATTAGCAACATGCTAACGAAACATTTAGAAAGACAATTCACAAATATCACTAAAAATATCATGTTATCATGGATCATGTCAGTTATTATTGCTCCATCTGCCATTTTTCGCTATTGTTCTTGCTTGCTTACCTAGTCTGATGATTCAGCTGTGCACATCCAGACATTCTGCCCTTGTCTAATGGCTTGATCATGGGCTGGCATATGCAAATATTGGGGGCGTACATATTAATGATCCCGACTGTTATGTAACAGTCGGTGTTATATTGAGATTCGCCTGTTCTTCTGAGGTCTTTTAAACAAATGAGATTTTTATAAGAAGGAGGAAACAATGGAGTTTGAAACTCAGTGTATGTCTTTTCCATGTACTGAACTCTTGTTATTCAACTATGCCAATATAAATTCAATATTTAATTCTAGGGCACCTTTAAAACAAAAAAATCTTAATGACCCCAAACTTTTGAATGATGGTGTATAAACCTTGAAACAGAACTTTTATAGGTCCCAGGACCACTTATTGGGAAACCAAACCATATTTAGGGACTAGAATATCGGAGAAAAATCAAGGTGCTTCATTTTGGGAGTCTTTTGACTTGAGACAACCAATAAGATCACCTTAACAATCATCTAGCAACATTCTAGCAATGTTCTAGCAAACATTCAGAGCATTGTAGCAACAGCATACCATTGCCCTGGTATCATGGTGCATGCTTTTGCACAGACAAGCACCAATCAAATTTCCTTTAGAGAAAATGTCTTTGAATTTATACTTATAATCATACATTTTGTTGATTGTGATTTATTGTTCAGAAGCTCCTATTATTTGGAAGTAGATGTTGATGTACCACCTCACCTGTGTTTCAGGGGTCGTGAAAAGAATAATTCCTGCTGTGGCTTCTACAAATGCTGTTATTGCTGGTATGCTGACATTGCAAATGTTCTCTGGTTTTGGCATGTTTTAAAGGCTATTGTTTTTCAGTAAGTTAAGCTGTAACTGAAGGTAAAATTTATTTTTCTTACACATTTCAGCTGCTTGTGCCACAGAGGTTTTCAAAATTGCTTCAAGGTAAGTTATAATGGTATATTTCCCAGAAGAGAGCATTGATGTCGGTGTTCATTCACATCTCTCATTTGTTCTTTTACCTTTGCCGAACAGCGCCTATGTTCCCTTGAACAATTACCTGGTGTTCAATGATGTTGATGGGCTGTACACGTACACCTTTGAGGCTGAGAGAAAGGTGAGTGATTTGAAGTACATAACTATGAAAAAATAGACATTAATGCTAAATGTCTAAAAATCAACACAGCTTAAATGTTATCCATGTTGTACGTGTAGGAGAACTGTTCTGCCTGCAGTCAGGTGCCACAGGACCTGCAGTTCCCACCTTCAGCTAAACTACAGGATGTTCTGGACTATTTGACTGAGAATGCCGCTCTGTGAGTCACAAAGTTCCTTAAAGTTCACCCATGGTTCCTGAACATAATGCCTTATTGTAACAATGAAACTGTTACATTAAGAAAACAAGCACACCCCTCACAAGAAAGGACACGTTGCTACAATGTAAAGTAGTGAGTGTACAGCTTGTATAACAGTGTAAATTTGCTGTCCCCTCAAACTAACTCAACACACAGACATTAATGTCTAAACCGCTGGCCACAAAAGTGAGTACACCCCTAAGTGAAAATGTCCAAATTGGGCCCAATTAGCCATTTTCTCTCCCCGGTGTCATGTGACTCGTTAGTGTTACAAGGTCTCAGGTGTGAATGGGAAGCAGGTGTGTTAAATTTGGTGTTGTCGCTCTCACTCTCTCATACTGGTCACTGGAAGTTCAACATGGCACCTCATGGCAAAGAACTCTGAGGATCTGAAAAAAAGAATTGTTGCTCTACATAAAGATGACGTAGGCTATAAGAAGATTGCCAAGACCCTGAAACTGAGCTGCAGCACGGTGGCCAAGACCATACAGCGGTTTAACAGGACAGGTTCCACTCAGAACAGGCCTCGCCATGGTCGACCAAAGAAGTTGAGTGCAACCTGTGGTGGGGGATCAACCTGTCAGTGTTCAGACCATACGCCGCACACTGCATCAAATTGGTCTGAATGGCTGTCATCCCAGAAGGAAGCCTCTTCTAAAGAAGAAGACAAGCAGACTAAGGACATGGATTACTGGAACCATGTCCTGTGGTCTGATGAGACCAAGATAAACTTATTTGGTTCAGATGGTGTCAAGCGTGTGTGGCGTCAACCAGGTGAGGAGTACAAAGACAAGTGCGTCTTGCCTACAGTCAAGCATGGTGGTGGGAGTGTCATGAACTGGGGCTGCATGAGTGCTGCCAGCACTGGGTAGCTACAGTTCATTGAGGGAGCTATGAATGAGCAGAGCATGGTCCCCTCCTTTCGGAGACTGGGCCGCAGGACAGTATTCCAACATGATAACGACCCCAAACACACCTCCAAGACGACCACTGCCTTGCTAAAGAAGCTGAAGGTAAAGGTGATGGACGGGCCAAGCATGTCTCCAGACCTAAACCCTATCGAGCATCTGTGGGGCAACCTCAAACGGAAGGTGGAGGAGCACAAGGTCTCTAACATCCACCAGCTCTGTGATGTCGTTATGGAGGAGTGGAAGAGGACTCCAGTGGCATCCTGTGAAGCTCTGGTGAACTCTATGCCCAAGAGGGTTAAGGCAGTGCTGGAAAATAATGGTGGCCACACAAAATATTGACACTTTGGGCCCAATTTGGACATTTTCACTTAGGGGTGTACTCACTTTTGTGGCCAGCGGTTTAGACATTAATGGCTGTGTTGAGTTATTTTGAGGGGACAGCAAATTTACAGTGTTATACAAGCTGTACAGTACACTCACTACTTTACATTGTAGCAAAGTGTAATTTCTTCAGTGTTGTCACATGAAAAGATATAATAAAATATTTACAAAAATGTGTGGGGTGTAGTGTTCCTCTGTGAGATACTGCACAGCCGCACAGCACACACACACACACACACACACACACACACACACACACACACACACACACACACACACACACACACACACACACACACACACACACACACACACACACACACACACACACACACACTGGACAGGAAATGTGGAAAAAAAAATGGTGTAAAGCAAGCAAAAAATGTCTCTATATTTGTTAGCTCTTAACTTAAGCAATTTTCTACATATTCCACCTCATTGCAATAACACTGACTCTTTTTCCCCCTAGCCAAATGAAGTCTCCCGCCATCACTACAACTTTGGATGGAAAAAACAAAACTCTGTATTTACAGGTTAAACATTTTTTTAACATGTACCAGATTGGTCATAAAATGTATCACCTGAATGTATTTTAGATTTTCTATCTTATGTTAAGTTGAAATGTTTTAAATAATAATGTACATTTTATGGATGATATTGACCTTTTTGTTTGCCATGTATTTACAGCCATGGTGTTAACATGGCGTAAAAACTTAATAAACAAACAAACCAGATTGGTCATAATTTAGTTCGATTTGATTTCAATTTTCATTTTATGCATTAGATGTATATTTAAAGTTAGTACATCTGAATCTGTTTGGATTTATTTTCAGACTGTGGCATCTATTGAAGAGAGAACGCGACCAAATCTAAGCAAAACGCTGAAAGGTGATTGAAAGTCTTCTGTCATATCACGTAGTATATGTAACTTATTTAATAATACGCGTATTTCAAAATTATATTGGTGTTGTTTAACCAATTAAATGCCTCCTTGTGTTTGCAGAGCTTGGACTAGTGGATGGCCAAGAGCTGGCAGTGGCTGATGTCACCACTCCTCAGACTGTGCTCTTCAAGCTCAACTTCATCTCATAGGACAAATGATTCATTCTTATGGACAGTGGTTATTGCAGTCACCATCAAACTGAAGCAGACTTGGAAATGTAGGCTGTAAGCTCCATGTTTCAGTGCATCAACAGTGGCACACATGCACATGCTCAGTTGGAGTAGCTGTGGTTTGGATTTAGCTTTTTTGGTCAACTCTGTCCATCAAAGACACTTACAGAAGGCGATTGTTTCGTTGTCTTGCACTGCTATAGCCGTAGGAGTCATTTTGGTGGATTTCTTTTTATGCAAACTGTTTATCTATTTATTTTGTTGTTGTGCATTCAAACCAGTTGACAGTATCTTGTTCAATGTCTTGTAGAAAAAAAGAAATCATTCATGTTTTGAATTAAAATTGGAAACCTTATTTTAAACAAGTATTGAAGTCCTAGTCCTGTAATGTTTTCCTAACTTTAAATTTAAAATATCCTTTTACCCAATTTGTGAATAAATTTACTTGGTTAAACATTTAAAAAGGCTCAAAATATGATGGAATCTCCAGAATAAAAATATTTTGTAGACAAATACAGAATGTTGCATTGTCAATGTAATGTTAAGAAAGCCAAGCTTTTGGTATACTGTACTGTCTTATGTGGCATTGTCATGTAATACAAATTTACAGAAATATAGTGCAGACTCTT
The DNA here is from genome assembly GCF_018812025.1 of Megalobrama amblycephala. NCBI lineage: Eukaryota > Metazoa > Chordata > Actinopteri > Cypriniformes > Xenocyprididae > Megalobrama > Megalobrama amblycephala. Next base: position 12,828,585 of record NC_063064.1, on the reverse strand, counting down.
ATCCACAAGGTCAGACCTCAGTGTCTTTATTTAAATGTTCATTTGGACAAGTCACATCATCACATACAACAATGGATAAAACTACAACAAACTGAAATGAATTAAGCTACAGTTATTATTTGTTTGATAAACTGGATCACTAGTGTCCCATTAATTCTTTAAAACTAATAGCATACAAGTCAATAAATTTGATGTATTTACAGTAAAGCATTGATAATAAGCCATTTTATGTTCAGTCAGTAAATTGACTTTGTCAGTTTTCTTATTTTAAGAGGTTTCAACCCAAATACTATAGTAATTTATAGTAAATACTATAGTGTTTTTGAACCATACTATAGTAAATTGTAGTATACTGTATATATTATAGTAGTATTTACTTTAATGAATGCTACAGCATACTGTAGTATTACAGTGAACTGATAAACTGTAATAAATACTATAGTATACTTTAGATTTTACTACAGTAAACTGTAGTGTATTATAATAGTATAATATATCATATAGTTTAGAAAACTTAGTGCACTATTGGGTAAAGTAATTTGTTTATATTACTATAGTTGTTATATTAGCAGCTATTGAATTATCACAACAAATTAAAATTATAATTTGTATTATATATATAATATTATATTAATAATTAAAATTATTAAACAAATTCAAGTACTTAGTATGGTTTTAAAAAACTAGTATTTTTTTCACCTGGGAAATAAGGGATACTTTCGTTTACTTTTTTTTTTCAATAAACACAACGCATTCGTAGCACATAACTTAACAGATGTTACTGTAATATATACGATATAATATAAAGTTATAGTAAATTATAAAATTCTATAAAAAACAAAACAAAAAAAAAACAATAATTTAGACGTCGGTGACGTGGCCCTGACGTCACGTACAGGATAGGTTGTTGATGCTACGTGGATGGGAAGTAGTTCTCGAGCTGCCAGAGGAAACCTAAACAAAACAATGCAAAGAAGTCCAACCTAGACGCCGAGTAGCGCGAAAGCAAAGAAAAAATGTCGCCCAGTCGATCGTTTATTTATATATATTATCTACTTTCATTTTAGCATGGAATAATGTCGACTGTCAGCGAATTGTCAGTTGTTTTGCGAGCAGAATTAGCCGCCAAGCTAATGTGGACAGCGGCCTACGTTAACTGATAAACGCACCAACCTGTTCCGGCTGTTAGTGTGGAATAAGCCTGCTCTTATTTGGGATGCTTTTAATAATGTGTTTTATATAGACATTCAGTGGACTGTCGCACAACCGGGTGGAAGTAAAGCAATATGAGTTGGTTCAACGCGTCACAGCTGTCTAGTTTTGCCAAACAAGCTCTGACAACTGCTCAGAAATCCATCGACAGAGTTCTGGACATTAAAGAAGAGGAGCAGTGGGGTGACACGACCGAACCGACCTTTACTGGTAAATTTAGCAATAGATGATTCACAGTCCAGATAGGGTGTCATCATCAGTGACAATTACTGCACAACATTAGAGATATAATGCTTCATGCTTAATATGTTTCTGCAGGCTACAGTCCCAAAACGGACACACACATACATATTTTGTAGCTGACTACATACATGTTGCATAATCCATATACAGTCAGATAGCTCAGATAACTTTAAACGCACATGGATACCCTTCCGCAGAACTGAAAAATAAAAGTCTCTACAACCAAGTCATTCAGACAGAATCACAAACCAAAGCCAACATGAAACTTCTTCAAGACAATCTTTGTTTCCAGGAAGAAACCACCTGATATCACAAAAATGGCACTAAAGAATACAAAAGAGTTTGCCATTTTGATGTATTGTGTTTCCAAAGGTGGGATTTGTTTTCTTCCTTTAGTTTATGTTTGGAATTATAAAATAGAGATGTATGATACAGTAGCTTTATGCTTGATCTATTTTGGTTATGAAGCTGCTTCATATATAAACATTGATCAATATACATGCATAGAGCTTGTCAGATGTGGTAAAAGCAAGGAAGCTAATTATTGTTTTTGTTTGACGTGCGAGAATCCGGGTTTGTTCTCACGTGCCAAGGAAGTATGGATGAGCTTGAGATTACTTTTTGAAAGTTTTGGTTTCATGGACTTTCAAATACTATTAATACTATGGGATGAGAATAAAATTTATACTGAATTGAGCTGGATAATGACACTTGTATTCTGTATCTTGTTATTGCTGAAATAGAGTTTTTCTTAATTGATGAACTTTGCAACATTAACACTGTTATTTTCCTGTTTATTCCTATTAAGCTGCTTTGACACAATCTGAATTGTATAAAGCTCTATATAAATAAGTGTGATTTGACATTACATAACCATCTTGCATTTTGTTGAATTTTTTTGTTTGGCTAATTTTTCAGATCCACCAGGCAAGCTGGTATCAACAGGATGGGCTATGAACCAGTGGAACTCGCCCTCTGAGGAACATATCAAGACTCTCCCTCCATCATCTGAGGCCATTACTAAGCCTGTCACAAGGACTGTGGTTGATGAATCGGAGGACTTCTTCAGTGCCTTTCTGCCTCATGGGGATGTGCAAACTGTAAGCAACACTAAAGTGGTGTCTGTGCCACCTGCCAAGTCGAACCGCAGGCTACGGGAAAAAGCAGACAAGGAGAAGGAGCTGGAAGTCGGTGATTCACAAGGTCAGACAGACCTCAGTAAATGCGGCAGCCAGGAAACTATTGAGATAAAGCCGACTGAGACAGAGCTTTTGGAGCAAAATTCATCCTCGGCTGATGAGCAGTTACAACCAGAACTGGTTGTTCCTGCTTCAATCGTTGCACTGGAAGAAGCTGCCGAACAGGAAACCAGCGAGGACAGGACAGAGTCAGATGGCTTGGTTATAACTTCAGATGTCACACTCACAAATGTACCTTTATCCTCCTCAGAGGCCGAATCTGCTGGTGTGTTTGAACCAGCTTTGACCATCGAGACCAAAAATCCAGTAAAAACCTCGCCTGTTCCTTCTAAAGAAATCCTTTTAGAATCCAAAGACGCTAAATCAGAGGACAGACAAAGCAACACCCCGTCTCCCCCTGTTAGTGCCTTCTCTTCTGGTACTTCCACTACCAGCGACATAGAGGTTTTGGACCACGAGAGTGTGCTAAGCGAGAGCTCGGCCAGCTCCAGACAGGAGACCGCAGAGGCTAAAGCTGGTCTGCACCTAATGCAAGGCTCTTTCCAACTGCTCTCTGCCTCAACGTGCAGCGACTTCCCTCGTTTGGATGAATACCCAAAACTCACGGAAAGCTGCGGCTCCTCTTCTGACGCCTTTGAGCGTATTGACTCGTTTAGCGTGCAGTCGCTGGACAGCCGCAGTGTCAGCGAAGTGAATTCTGATGACGAGATCCCAGGCAACCGCACATTAGCCTCTATCACGGCCGGACCTTTGCCTGCTCCTGCTCAGTCAGCGCCAGAGACTAAACAGGATGAAGAGGAGGGTATAACAGAGTCAATGAATGACCAATCACTGGATGATAATGAGATGGAGGAGAGCGGCCGCAGTGCAACGCCAGTGAACTGTGAGCAGACGGATGAGCTGCAGGAAGGCGAACAGGAAGCTGAATTTGACCTCAGGCTGACCAACCAAAAAACTTATGTGAACGAAATGGCAGTATCGCAGAGTACTAAAGAGAAACTGGGAGATTCACCCTGTCAGATTTTTGAGCTCCAGAAGGTTGGAATAATACATAAACATTTATATATATATATATATATATATATATATATATATATATATATATAAATATATAATATAATATAATATAATATAATATAATATAATAATTATTACAACAACAAAAAACAAAACAATAAAATTGTGAAATATTATTACAATCTAAAGTAACTGTTTTCTATTTTAATATATTTTAAAATGTAATTTTTTCCTGTGATGGTAAAGCTGAATTTTCAGCATCATTACTTCAGTGTTACATGACCTTTCATAAATCATTCTAATATGCTGATTTGATACTCAAGAAACATTTCTCTTTTTTTAATCAATGTTGAAAACAGTTGTGCTGCTTAATATTTTGTGGAAACATTTTTTTCAGGATTTTTTTATGAATAGAGTTCAAAAGAGCAGCCTTTACTGTTACTTTAGATCAATTTAATGCACCTTGCTGAATAAAAATACTAATTAAAAAAATCTTACTAAACCCAAATCATTTTTTGTAATGTATACTGTATATTTTTTTATGTGTCATGGAATAAACATTGTTATTTTTGTTTTTCCTGATCTCCCCAGATTATTGAGGAGCTTTCTAGCCGACTAGAGAAGAGAGAATCACAGTTGCTTGTGGTCAGTAAAGACAAAGCCAGACTTGAAGAGGAGTGTGACAATCTCAAAGAGTGAGTTGAGGAACCTGTGCTCCAGAAAACCATCTGCTGTTGTGTTTTCTTGAATGATAAATGGTTGCAATAGCTAACTAGGGCATAGAAACAGCTGGAGACAAAGTAATTTTTACACAGTTTGAGGAAAAGATTAGCTAACAAAACACTTATTATATTTGACATGCAGTATGTCAACACCTTTCAACATATACATAGCATAAAAATGGGATTCCAATAATTTCTTATTGTACAGATTATCGTCTTGAATTCTCTGTAGGTTGGCATGTTTTTAGGGTGTTAATCTTATCCTGTTTAAGACATTTAAACAGAATAAGACTTATTTCTTTTATAAACTTCTTACATGCCTGATGAATTAGACTTAATGGGATAGTTCATTCAAAAATGAAAATTACCCCATGATTTACTCACCCTCAAGCCATCTAAGATCAGATGAATACAATCTGAGATATATTTAAAAATAAAGTTTTTTCCAAACTATATAATTGCAGTGAATGGGGGGCCGAATGGAGGGACACGGCTCCAGGGGGTTAATAAAAGCCTTCTGAAGCAAAGCGATGGGTTTTTGTAAGAAAAATATCTATATTTAAACTTTTATAATCTAAAAAAGCTAGCTTCTGGCAGACAACCGCTTACACATACTGCTTAAGTCGACTTGCGCCATAATGGTAACCCGTGACGCAATATATCATGTAGGATGTAGGAGTAGCGTAAGCTTAGATGCCTCTCGCAGTTTAAACAAATAGGGCTAGGTAACAAACTCTCTTATATCGAAATCCTCCGACATTTCTCTTTAAAATTTCTCGTTTTAGACTTCTAATTCGTGACTGTTTTTTTGTTTTGCTCTATCCTCTGCACCTCCGCGTTCTTCATTACATCATGAGTCAGATCAGAGGTTACTCTTCCACCGCGAATCGATGTGTACAGCCGTCTGCAGGAAGCTAGTTATTATAGTTAATAAAGTTTTAAATACGGATTTTTTTTAAAACCCATCGCTTTGTTTCAGAAGACATTTATTACTTTTATGATGGATGGATGCACTTTTTTGCTTCAAAATCGGCCACCCCATTCATTACCATTATAAAGTTTGGAAGAGCCAGGATATTATTAAATGTATCTCCAATTGTGTTCGTCTGAAAGAAGATACACAGAAGTCATATACACCTAGGATGGCTTGAGGGTGAGTAAATCATGGGATAAATTTCATTTTTGGGTGAACTAACCCTTTTAACAAGACCTGTGTTTCACAGTGAGATGATCAGCTTAAAGGAAGAAAGCTCTGCTGTTCAGTCTTTAAAAGACGAGTTCACTCAGCGCATAGCTGAAGCTGAGAGGAAAGCTCAACTCGCCTGCAAGGAGAGAGACATCGCCAAAAAGGTGTCCATTTTTTATTGTTGTTTTAAATTTATATAATTCTTACAACCCTGGTCTTGTTTTGCATTGAAATGTATCATATGTCATGATCACAGGAAATCAAGGGCCTCAGAGAAGAACTGGCAAGCAGGTTAAACTCAAGTGAGACTTTGGAACTGATAAAAGAGAAAGAGGAACAGATCCGAGAGCTTCTAGAAGAAGGTGAGTGTTCTAGGCTGTTTTAAGTGTTCAACGAGACCTTGACTAGGATGATCAAATTAAGATAACACTTTTACCTTGTGATCCTAGAAGGATCTGGGTATTTGCTAAGGGTGTGTTTGTTTAATTGTTTCTTTCTGATTAGGTGAGAAACTGTCCAAGCAGCAGTTGCAGCACTCCAACATCATAAAGAAACTGCGTGTGAAAGAGAAAGAGAGTGATGCACAGATCACCAAACAGACCAAAAAACTGAAGGAACTGGAAGAAGAACTAAAACACTTGCAGCAGGTCAGGGACACAACCTTCAATCCAAAGCTGTGTTGTTTATAAAAGCAGCATGTTTACAGTTGTAAAATATATTCAGTGTTTATATCAAACGCCAGCAGAATAAGAAGAGAATGTTGAGGTTTATACAATGTTAATTGTAGGTTTTGGACGGTAAGGAGGAAGTAGAAAAGCAGCACAGAGAGAACATTAAGAAGCTGAATGCTGTGGTGGAGCGGCAGGAGAAGGAATTGAGTAAACTGCAGACCAGCGACGAGGAGCTTCAGGAAAAGAACCGCAGTTTACAAGCAGCCCTTGACAGCTCCTACAAGTAAATAAATGCCACATAATTGACTTCATGCTAGCATACAGTATACTTATTCACTGTCCTATTATCACTGCAGTTCTGGTGGTGGTCATCTCCCAGTTTGTTGATTTGATTAATTTTTCCCTGTGTAGAGAGTTGGCAGAGTTACACAAGGCCAATGCCACCAAGGATAGTGAGGCCCAGGAACTGGCGCTGAGCAGAGAGGTGCAGGCGAAAGAAGAGCTGAGTCTGGCTTTGGAGAAAGTCCAAGAAGAATCGCGCCTACAACAAGAGGCACTGGCCAATCAGGTAATTTATGTGTTTTTTTGTTTTTTTTTTATGTCAAAATGCTTATTTTTATTTTATGTTATCATTATCATATTATTATTAGGAGTTGCACAAACTATTCGACTTTAATGCTCTGCCATGACACTTTAAAGGTGCCATCGAATGTTTTTTTACAAGATGTAATATAAGTCTAAGGTGTCCCCTGAATGTGTCTGTGAAGTTTCAGCTCAAAATACCCCATAGATTTTTTTTAATAAATTTTTTTAACTGCCTATTTTGGGGCATAATTAGAAATGCGCCGATTCAGGTTGCGGCCCCTTTAAATCGTGCGCTCTCTGCCCCCGGAGCTCACGCTTGCCTTAAACAGTGCATAAACAAAGTTTACACAGCTAATATAACCCTCAAAATGGATCTTTACAAAGTGTTCGTCATGCATACTGCATGCATGCGTCGGATTATGTGAGTATAGAATTTATTTGGATGTTTACATTTGATTCTGAATGAATTTGAGGCTGTGATCCGTGGCTAACGGCTAATGCTACACTGTTGGAGAGATTTATAAAGAATGAAGTTGTGTTTATGAATTATACAGACTGCAAGTTGTTTAAAAATGAAAATAACGACGGCTCTTGTCTCCGTGAATACAGTCATAAACAATGGTAACTTTAACCTCATTTAACAGTACATTAGCAACATGCTAACGAAACATTTAGAAAGACAGTTTACAAATATCACTAAAAATATCATGTTATCATGGATCAAGTCAGTTATTATTGCTCCATCTGCCATTTTTCGCTATTGTCCTTGATTGCTTACCTAGTCTGTTGATTCAGCTGTGCACAGATCCAGATGTTAATACTGGCTGCCCTTGTGTAATGCCTTGATCATGGGCTGGCATATGCAAATATTGGGGGTGTACACCCCGACTGTTACGTAACAGTCGGTGTTATGTTGAGATTCGCCTGTTCTTCGGAGGTCTTTTAAACAAATGAGATTTATATAAGAAGGAGGAAACATGATGTTTGAGACTCACTGTATGTCATTTCCATGTACTGAACTCTTGTTATTTAACTATGCTGAGGTAAATTCAATTTTTAATTCTAGGGCACCTTTAAGCTTGAGGTTGACTAGTTGCTGATCATGGCCTATAGAGGGCGCAACAGGATAAGAAATCTTTGAAGTCCACTTTATGCTTTTCCAAACAGTTAAAATGAACATAAATAAATACTCAGAGAGCGCTCCACAAGATATATTTGATTTTATCATCTGAATGCTCAAAACTCATCGCCGTTCTAAACTAATAAATGCATGCTGCACTGTAACGGACACGCATACAGACAGTTACTTGTACATCACGCGCAGTTCGCACACACGCAGAATCATTCAGTAGCGTAGAAATGTATTGTCAACACTGTTCTGTGATTTATCAATAAAATAGCTCAGAAATTGAAAAGTTCTAGCATATGTTTCTTAGTAACTAAAACCCACAGCTTTGCTATTAGAGATATCTCAGAGTATCTCAGCTCGAGGTTCAGGCTTATTAGTTCATTAATGACGTCATCGGCGACTAGTCGACGTCAACTCAACTTTCATCACATAAATGTTGACTTTTTATAAAACTGAAGTCTGAAGTCGTTCAACCCCTAATTATTATTATTAGATAAGATTTTGCTGGATTTCATTTCTCTGTGCTTTAGCAGTATTTAAATGCTTGCTTAAATATTTCGAGGAACTTTGTGTACTTTATTCTGTGGTTACTTATCTAGTTATACATGTTTTACTTTAGTGTCTGATTAATCCCCAAATTCTAGCTTTCGTCTATATGTGTGACTGTTTTTTTTTATTTTATTTTATTATTTTTTTTATATAATGTTGAGGTGGCGGATTTGAGGCTGGCTCTACAGAGGGCTGAACAGCAGCAGGCCAAGAAGGAAGATTACCTGAGAGAGGAGATCAGTGAGTTACAGCAGGTAACCAGAACACCTTACATACAGCTTAAAAGAGTTATTGCACTATTTATTTCATTTCAGCTATTGTAAACTTGGGCAACCTACTATAAGCTCAAGACTATTGAATTTTTGTTAAAGGAAGTATCTTCCTGATTTAAGGAGAAAAAAGACAAGTTCTATTATCTCTACAAAACCCCAGAGGTATAAAAAAATTCAAATAGTTAACAATGATTTTTTTTAAAATTAAATTAAATATGTACAATACCATTCAAACATTTGGGGTCAATAAGATTTTTTTATTTAAGAAATGAATATTTTTATTCAACAAGCATGCATTAAATTAATAAAAAGTGACAGAAACATTTATAATGTTACAAAAGATTTCTATTTCAAATAAACGCTGTTCTTTTGAACTTTATATTCCTCAAAGAATCCTGTAAAAGATGCATCACGGTTTCCACAAAAATACTAATCATCACAACTGTATTTAACACTGATAATAAGAAATGTTTCTTGAGCACCAAATCAGTATATTAGAATAATTTCTGAAGGGATTGTGTATAGTACTGAAGATTTCTATTTTACTTTAAAATAGAAAACAGTTGTTTTAATGTGTGATATTTCATAATATTACTGTAGTTTTGATCAAGTAAATGTAGCCTCTGTGAGCAAAAAATCTTACCGACCCTAATCTTTTGAACGGCAGTGCAGGTGATGGTTATGCAGTATTTTTTCTCTTCAACAGAGGTTGCAAGAAGCAGAGACTAGAAACCAGGAACTTAGCCAAAGTGTTACATCAGCAACACGGCCCCTCCTGCGGCAGATAGAGAACCTCCAGGCCACACTTGGTGCCCAGACAGCATCATGGGAAAAACTAGAGAAGAACATCTCTGACCGCTTAGGTGAGACTTGCTTGTTTTGAATGAGCAAAGTGGCTTTTGTCATTTATTAAATCTGATGTTTTCAAACAATGCCATGACCACATGACATTCACCAGTTGATTTCACTTGTCATTCTCTCCTCTCAGCTGATGCCCAAGCCCAGCTTGCCGTTTCTATAGAGAAAGAGCGTTCGGCTACAGAGGAGCTACTAGCCATCCGAGCACAGATAGCATCTTTAGAATCCCAGGCTTCCTTGTTGAGGCAGGAGAAGGGACGTCTGCAGGGGCAGCTGGATGCAGAGAGGATGCGGCGGGAAAAACTGGAGGATGACTTTAGCAGGTAGGAGACGTGTTTAACCTTGAAAAAGAAGCTGGCATTGTAAGTGCCACTATTCTCACACAGATTTCTGTATGTGTAGGGAGCGTGTAGAGCTGGAGAATCTTAAAGGGGAACATGTACGAGTCTCAGAAGAGGCAAAAAAGGAGAAGGTACAGTTTGCTGTTTGAACACTTTAGACAGAACATATATACAAACAATCATTCTCAATGTCTGTATTATTTGTCCTCTTCAGTTGCTTCTCACCAACCAACTGGAAATGGAGAAAATGAAGGTGGAACAGGAGAAGAAGAAATGCTACCTTGCGCAAGAGGCCCTCAAAGAAAAGGTTTTGCATGAAAAGACCAGACTCTGCTTTTGTATTCTGAATCTTTCCTTCAAAAATAGTTAAAATAATCATTTCATACAAGGTCCAAAATGAACTTTTTATCACACCAAGCAGTTATAATAATTGTGGCATAAAATCAACTACTTTCATGCGTCTAAAATGAGGGTCTCTGTGTTTTTTTTTTTCATCAGGAGAGGAAGTCTTTAAGTCTGTCTGTGACTGATGCTCCAGCGTCCTCCACTCCCTCACTGTCCCGCTCCAGTTCTGTTAGTGGGGCTGAGCATGCTGGCTTACCGTCCTCCATTTTCTCACAGGTACATTAGTCTCACCCTATTTAGATGCAGTGAAAATATCTCACAGTCTGTCACAATCGCTTGTGTTTTTTCTAGCAGGAGGATTCTCTGGACCATTCTTTCAGCACTATGACCATGTCCATCAGTGGGACTAACCTATACGAGGCGGCTCGACTGGGTGGTGGATCCAGCATCATTGAGAGCCTGCAATCTCAGCTCAAACTCAGAGAGGGCGAGATAGCTCAGCTGCAGGTGCACCTTTTAATAGAATAGTCTTTCATCCTGTGCAAAATTACATCCAGGTTTGAAAGATTATAAATTTACTGTAATGTTTAGAATGAGTAATTTACCTTTGTGTTAAAAAGCTGAATATTTTATGTACTAATTTGGATTCAATTCTTTTGGTTATTCGCAAGATGGAGATTGCTAGTCTAGAGAGAAGTCGCACTGTGATGGCGGAAGAGCTTGTGCGACTGACCAATCAGAATGATGAGATGGAGGATAAAGTGAAGGAAATCCCTAGACTGAAAGTGCAACTGAAGGTGAACACAAGCAAAATGCTAATTTACAGCATAGAGAACTGTAGGAAGTTTGTAACAGACCGCTACAAATTTACCTGCCATCTTTTGGCTACGTCTACACTAATCCAAATACATTTGAAAACGCATCTTTTTCTCTACACTTTGGCGTTCAGTTCTGTGAAAACTGAGCTTTTTGAAGATGCTCTCCCAAGTGGATAAATACGAAAACACTGTTTGTATGTCGTAGCATGGACTGTGAAAATGTAGGTATATTAAATTAAGGTAAATTTACTCGCTCATGAGGCAGTTTGGAACATACATTGAAATTTGAGTGTGACCTGAACGCACCAGGTGAGAGATTTTGCTAATAAAGTGATCATGCCAGAAGAATAGCGGGAGAACTTTATGTAGGCTTTTATTATGTTTTATGCATGCGCAGTTAGATTATTTAAGCGTCTTCAGATATTTCAGTGTGGACGAGAAACTTTTGGAAAACGCTTAAACGCTAGTGTGGATGGAGAACATTTTGAAACGAAAACGCAGTTTTCAAATGTATCCGGATTAGTGCATCTATAAGCCTTTGATGTGTCAATAATAAGAGGACATTAATATATCGTCATTTGGTTATTATTTCAAATTTTAAGTGTTTGCATTTAGTAATCAAAATAGATATATACTACCATTCACTGTTTTGGGGTCATTTTTTTTTTTTCATGTTTTTGAATTATGATCACCAAGGCTGCATTTATTTGATCAGAAATACAGCAAAATCAACAATATTGTGAAATATTTTTAACATTTTTAAATAAGAGTTTTCTATTTTAATAGATTTTTAATGTAATTTATTCTTGTGATGGCAAAGCTGATTTTTCAGCATCATTACTGCAGTCTTGAGTGTCACATGACATCATTCTGAAATGCTGATTTGCTGCTCAAGAAACATTTCTTATTATTATCAATTCTTATATGAATGGAAAGTACAAAAGTACATTTATTTGAAATAGAATTTTTTTGTAACATTAAAAATGTCTTTACTGACAATTTTTTTTGGTCAATTTAATGTGTCCTTGCTGAATAAAAGTACTGATTTCTTTAAAGGTGCCCTAGAACTTTTTAAAAAAAGATGTAATATAAGTCTAAGGTGTCCCCTGAATGTGTCTGTGAAGTTTCAGCTCAAAATACCCCATAGATTTTTTTAAATTCATTTTTTTAACTGCCTATTTTGGGGCATCATTATAAATGAGCCGATTCAGGGCTACTGGCCCTTTAATTCTCGTGCTCCACACCCACGGAGCTCGCGCTTGCCTTGAACAGTGCATAAACAAAGTTTACACAGCTAATATAACCCTCAAATGGATCTTTACAAACTGTTAGTCATGCATGCGGCATGTATGCGTCAGATTATGTGAGTATTGTATACTGTTATATTGTTTACATTTGATTCTGAATGAATTTGAGGCTGTGATCCGTGGCTAACGGCTAATGCTACACTGTTGGAGAGATTTATAAAGAATGAAGTTGTGTTTATGCATTATACAGACTGCAAGTGTTTAATAATGAAAATAGCGACGGCTCTTGTCTCCGTGAATACAGTAAGAAACGATGGTAACTTTAACCACATTTAACAGTACATTAGCAACATGCTAACGAAACATTTAGAAAGACAGTTTACAAATATCACTCAGTTATTATTGCTCCATCTGCCATTTTTCGCTGTTGTTCTTGCTTGCTTACCTAGTCTGATGATTCACCTGTGCAGATCCAGACGTTAATACTGGCTGCCCTTGTCTAATGCCTTTCATAATGGTGGGAACATGGGCTGGCATATGCAAATATTGGGGGCGTACACCCCGACTGTTACGTAAGATTCGGTGTTATGTTGAGATTCGCCTGTTCTTCGGAGGTCTTTTAAACAAATGAGATTTATATAAGAAGGAGGAAACAATGGAGTTTGAGACTCAATGTATGTCATTTCCATGTACTGAACTCTTGTTATTTGACTATGCCAAGATAAATTAAATTTTTCATTCGAGGGCACCTTTAAAACAAAAAAACTACTGACCCCAAAATTTTGTTGTATACTGTAGTATAAACTGTAGTATAAATGGTTAAATTCTTTTTCCTCATGCCGAGAAAATTGTTCCCCATTACAGTCACTCTCTGTATCCTCTAAATATAACAAAATGTATTGATTTTTTTATTCTGTTTTGTTATTCCTCATAGAGGATCCTAAAAGATTGCCTAACAAGCACAGTAATGGGTATAAGGCTTTAACCTGTTAGTTAAACACTGACCATCCGTTTGTGTGCATCACAGGATCTTGAACAAAGGCACAACACAATCCTGCAGATGTATGGAGAGAAGGCAGAGGAGGCGGAAGAGCTGCGTCTGGACCTGGAGGATGTGAAGAACATGTACAAAACGCAAATAGATGAACTGTTAAAAAATCAAAAATAATAGATTCTGCAAAAGGACTGGCTCACACTGACTTAAACAGAGCTTTACTGTAGGAGTAAAATGTGCTTCACATCTCAGAGCATTGGTAATAATAGACCAAGTAATTTAAATGTATTTTTTTCTGAGAAAATGTTCACCATATTTCAAGGGTCATATAGTATATAGTTATTTAAGATGTGATTCCTCTCACGGTTGTGGGATTTTATTTGAAGTCATTTTTTTCTCAGTAAATAACCATTTTTGGTTTAAGGAATGACATGACTGTCTATCAGTGTATAGGTTTGGTGGTTTCTTAACACTTGAATTTGCACAATGAAGCGAGAGTTTAGACTTTCTGCGTTTGTAATCATTGAATTAATTGCTATATTTTCCTCTGATCTTCATCCTCTGGACTGCACATCTTACTGCTAAGCAGTTGATTTGCTGTTGACTGTCTCTTCACATTGTGAAAACACGTAAACATGCTTTCCAGATAACTCCAGGGTACCATGCGTCTTTCAATACGCTTAAGTTAGCAGACTTAAAGTTAAGTTTTGCACTCATTTTTATCCCATGTCAAGCTGATTGAGTTTTAGTGATGAAGGGGTCCACGGAAATATTTCACTGTCATATTCTATGAGATATGATCTCTGTAAATCATACATTACAGTCAGGACTGTCTGATGTCACTAAGATCCTCCCGGTGTATCTTCAATTTTTGCTGCACACATGTAAATAAAGTAAAAGATATGTATTGGGCAGACTCAATTTGATTTCCAGCCTTGTTAATATATTTAATGTATAATCATTACTAAGATATTACTTTTAGTTATATAGGAATATATTAGTAGTTGTAGTATTGATAATAATCTCTGCTTTTTTTCCAGCTTTATTGTTGTTTTAATGTTTAATAATTACTAGGATATTACTTAGTTATATTAAAATTCTGCTTTTATTTGTTTTCCAGCTGTTTTTAATATTATATTATATATTAACTATTATTATTATCAATCTCTGCTTCCATTTATTTTATTTATTAATGGTTCTAAGGTTTAATAATTACTAAGGTATTTTTAATTAAATAGTAACAAATATGTTATTATTATTTATTTATCAATGTCTGCTTTCGTTTGTTTTCTAGCTTTATTCATGACAAATAATTACACAGATATTATTTTTAGTTATAAAGTAACGAATATATATAATAATTACTGAGCATTCTTGGACGTCCACTTAATTAATACAAAATTAAGATGATCTTGTGCGCCCTCGTGCGGTTCCTAACAGTAACACATGCCGGCTGATGGTTTCCGGTAGTATGGCGACTGCATCCCTAAATGCTCCCATTGCCTGTCCTTAGTTTCTCCAAGGAGGTAAGCATATGATTATTATTTTTTTGTTAGCACTGTGACTATTCTCTTTAACTTTCTTAGAACTACTAAAAGTCAGAAGAAAGTTAATTTCCTCTTGTGGGTATATGTGTTGTATCGCTGGTAAAGGCAGCTGATATAACTGATGGTGGGACAGCTGTAAGAGCCTCGGACCCTGGCAACGTGTCAAGTCGTTTTGGTTGTCGCGGTCCCCACCTCAGCTTGTACTATTATTATTTTTGTTATATGTTATTTTGGCATAGTGGTGTGCATCTGGGAATCGCAGCTCTGTAGTTTGACTGCTACCTTAATAAAATAAAAATAAAAAACTTGTGCAGACTTGTGTAGATTTCACTAACTTTTCCCATGTATGGACAGATACACAAAGTTTGGACAGGAATCCAGTATGGTACATTGACTCTTCTGTAGGGCATTTAATTGAGCTGCTCCATGAAGCGTATGATTGGAAAACAGTGCGTCTTTGTTAATCTATTTGATCTGCCCTGTCTAGACAAATCGCATTAGAAACTGAATTTAGAAGTGACGAACCTAATAGTTCAACATCGCGTGGTAATCATACAGATATTTTTACTACAGTAAGTCATAAGTAATTAAAAATGCTTTCAGTTGATACCAGAAGTTAGTCAGAATCTTTCTGTCATTGTGTTAAACATCTATAGTACACAGCTCTTGTAATCCCACGAGTTTTATTGTAGTATTTTGACGTAAACTTTGATTGTCGTGGTGATTTGAGCAATTAATATGTTCATTTGGTGTTCTCCGGTCACATTTGCACACTGTGGGCGTGTTTTTTCCCACGGTTTTTAATTATGTAATAATCTGTAATTACGTTGTCATAATTACAAGGCAACACAGGAAAGCAGTTCATTTCCCCTTGCAAAAAATCACCACAGCTTCTACCTAAATATCACAGTTAAAGATAAAATATCCGTTTTCACTAGTAGGCCTAGCCTATGTTAATTTATTAACGTTGACAAATCACTTTAGCTAATGGCACATTCCATTTTAGTGTCCATTACTTATTTTTAAAGTCACAAATTGTACGTTTATGTTGTGATTGTGATTATTTGCTAAACTATTATTTAATATTAAATTATTATCTACCATGAAAAGAAAGTATTTGTAGTGGCCTGTCCCACATCAGAGGTCTTGATCTGTATCCAACAGTTAAAATAATAGAACAATGTCATAATTTTGACATAATGCATTGAATTAATAGTTTAATAACTAATTTTTTGCAAAAGAAGTAGTAATATCCTATGAATTCTTTATACAGCATGGTAGGAAACAAATAATCTGATTACATTTTTAGTAAATTGTACAGAAATTGTAGCGATGACTGGCTCAAACATTCAAAATTGTTGTTGTACAAAACAAATATGTATAGAAAAAATGGAAAAATCATACAAACCAACACAGTAACAGTTTAATTTATAGGTTTATTTAATTTTTATTAATTTATTTATTTGATATTTACATTTTTTTTGCTAGAAAGTGAAATAAATCACATGAATTAAATGTTGTTAATAATGGGAACAAATGGGAAATTAATCAATTTTAAAGCTTCATTTTACATTTTGAAAAATCTGTGTAAAGAAAAAGTGCTTATTTTCTTTAGAGCATCAGACAAATGATCAATTGTGATCATCAATAAACGTATTTGGCTGATTCCATTCAGGTACATTGCAGAAATGCTATGAAAAATAAGAACAAACCGAGGCAGGCATTATGATTGAGTAGAAATAGTTCGTGATCTTTTATAAATCTTATCAGAAAATAGAATTTCATAATGTTTTTATATAGAAATCCCCACAGTTATGGTTCAAAATTAGTTATCAACCCATATCAGAGAACATACATGACCATCATTTCTATAGAAAGTTCACTTGTTTTTCTATTAATTTCCCTCAATCCTGGCCTTATTGCTTAAACAATTGAAGGAAAAAGGTCACTAATATTTCCTGTGGTAGGAGTTTCACATGGACTAAGATCCGTTCATTTGCAGGTTCCCACACTGTTGTTACTTCCAGAGCTTTGGTGTTTGTCCTCCCCTGTAAACCATTAGTTTTCTTTCTCTAAACACTCTTGTGCTCTCTCTCTCTCTCTCTCGCTCTCTGTCTGTCTTTCTCATAAATGATTGTTGGTGGTGAGAGCCAGTGTGGTTCCTTCCATGTGGCTTGAGGGACTATGCTGCTGCTGGTAGCTCTGTGTCTGGTCTGCACTTATAAAACCATCTCCGCCACAGACAGCGTTCAGAACAGCAGCCGCACGCCACAGCTGGACTACAGCAGCCTGGCGCTGCCTCAGCAGCATATTCCATTCTTTCTGCACAACAACAAACCATTGGCCAAACTCTGCAAGGAGGACCCGCTTTGCCCTTTTAAAGTAAGCTATTTCCTCTTGTTTCTTATGTAATGTCTGCCAAAGTTGGGTTAGAAGTAAGTGGGATATTTTTCCGAAGGCATTGTCATACATCAGCTATAATGGTGGATTAGAGGCTGTTCTTTTTGGTATAACGTTATTACTAATTTCTAGTGTTGTGTATACGCTTTACTATCATTAGATGATTATAAACGGGATGTTCTCTGTTGGCTGTGACAGGATGCTCTGTTGCTCAAGAAGGCCTGCTGGGGGTATGAGAAGAGCTGCTCCGCTGAGCATAGATTCAGCTATCCTGTGTGCACCAGTCTTGACTCAGGATGGTATGCCTTTCTTCGCTGAGCTACATTTTTCTTTAACACTTTTTTGTTTTCCCATCATCTAATTACCCAAGACAGTTCATCGAAAAATGACAACTGTCATCATTTACTCACCCTCAAAGCTACTGAAAGATCAGAATTTGTGTGGGATACTTTTTGGTCAAGGTAGCCTTTGACACAGTCTATTGTTAATGAATGGAAAAGAGCAGCATGAATCATTTTCAATATATCTTCTTTTGTGGATGACAAACATTTGGAATGACATCGACATGAGGCTCGTAAGTGTTGACACATATTATATTTTTGGTTGAATATCAAGCAATATTAGCAGATATTTGCTTCTTTAAAAATCTTGGGGTCAGTAAGATTTTTTAAGTTTTTCGAAAGAATCCTCTTTTGTGCATCAAGGCATGGATAGAGCCCTATAAAATCCATTTTATTTTTTCCCAAATTCCGTTTTATTTTTTTCCGTTTTAATTTTTCTGGATTCCATTTTTTTCCCGTTTTATTTATTTTTTGACTCCATTTTAATGGATAAAATTAAATTTTTTAGTAATCAAAAAGCATGTCTAATTAATTGAATTCTTAAAAACAACAATATTAATTAATTAAAAAATATTAAAAAAAAAAAAAAAAATTTCTTCAGAAGTTCTGTTGTGTATTTAAATTTTTCTGGCAATCAAATGAACGCATACCATTTAATTTATCTTTTAATCATGAAATTAAATAGCCTGGGTGCCAGCCCGAACCCCGCCCACAACATTTTTTGGACGGGAAGTTCTGACTAGAATTGAGTATGACCACGTCAGGCTAGAAATTAAACTTTTTTGTCAAACAATGTGTTGTACAACAGAGCTTTACTGTTAAAATTAAAACATGGAAGAAACACTGAGATTATTGTTTAAAATATATTTTAATAATTTATTATTAAATTAATTTATCTAAATTATAGTGTACAACAGTAATATGTTAAATCGAACTTTTATTTTGACGGTTTGCCTAGAGCTTTGAGTTTCTCTGTGTTTATGACGGTAGTTTTCTCAAACGAAGCGGTTAAATGCTGATGAAGTGACTTTCAGAGCAGCTCTGGAGATGAATTCGTGCCGAATCGTGCGTTCATACAGTGAGGCGACAGAGGACGAAAACACTGCGAGCGTTGCACGTGCTTCAGCGTGCGTGCGCCCGCGCGATTGTGTGTGAGGTAAATGAAACTGCGCTTCCGCATCATTCATTTCAGAGGCACACACACAGACATGCAGGATTCATGTTTAAATAGTCTTTTTGCGGTTTAATATTCAGTCACTAGTCTATATCGTGATTTAATTTACGTGTACTGACCTGCTTTTAATTCATTCATCAAAAATTTGACAAATTCCGTGACATTCCGCGTTATATAGTAAATTCCGTTTTTATGAATGGATTCCGCGATTCCGTCCGCGAGTCCGTGATCGCGGAAATTATAGGGCCCTACATGGATTTTATCAGTGAAAACAGTAATTATTTAATTATTTTTGTTTTTATTTTTTTAATTTAATAATGTATTTTATATTTTAATATTTTAAAATGTAATTTATTCCTGTGATGGCAAAGCTGAATTTTCAGCATCATTACTTCAGTCTTCAGCGTCACATGATCCTTAAGAAATCATTCTAATATGCTGATTTGATGTTCAAGAAACAGTTCGTATTATTATCAATGTTGAAAACACTTTCACTTCTGAATGTTTTTTCAGGATTCATTGATTAATATGAAGTTCAAAAGAACAGCATTGATTTGAAATAGAAATCTTTTGTAACATTGTAAATGTCTATACTCTCACTTTTGATCAATTTATAGTGTCTTTGCTGAATAAAACTGTTAATTTCTTTACAAACCCTGACCCTGTTTTTCCACATTTTTCATTAAAATGTAATTAATTGACCCCAATATGTGTAATAATTACACATGTAACATTTTTAATCATTAATAATTACTACATGAAATAAGCCTATCGTGAACTAACAATGAAGACATTTTTTTTACAGTATTTATGAATCTAACGTAGGTTAATGTAGTTCCAGTCCTTGATTCTGATTGAACTGAGACGCGTTCGAAGCCATTGTAAAATTCCCGAAAACATACAGCTGACCGCATTTCATAAGTATTGCTGCGCCACTGAATGTGTATGTTGCTGCGTCTGTCTTAGCAAGCAACCACTCTTAGCAATGTAAACATAATGTTTGTTCTCTACTGATTTTGTTCACTGAAGCTTACTGCATTATGTAGAAGAGTATTGTGAGAGAGATATCGAGTGACCGAGTGCATTCAAATGTAGCATTTTCCTTCAGGTCAGTCCTATGTTCATTTGAATATCCGCTGCGATCTTGTCCTTTTAACATTTAATGGGTTTTCCCGTGCCCTGCTGACACTGAGAAGCTAGTCAAAGCATTTGTCATTTGCGTCTTGTTCCGTGTTCACAACAAATTTCAATAGAAAAGTCTTTGCGACTGAGTGACTCGCTCATAAAAACAACTTTGCCGCCATCTAATGGCGTAATAATGTAACTTCTGTTGCTGTTCAATGGTCAGGGACTATTTTTTCCGGCGGAAGGAAGGCTTATATTAATTTTACTTCTTGAAAGTTGCATTGATTCATATTTTTTGGCTTTAATATTTGTATTGTGTGGTAACCCTTTTATAAAAGCAATAAGCCCAGTGAAGCCGTGGTTTACAGTGAACAACGCTCCGAGTCGTGCCTAACAACACCCCTTAGCTGTTATAAATTCACTGTAAACCATGGCTTCACGGGGCTTATTGCTTTAATATACTGCTGTTTATTCATTGTCAATTCATCTTTATTCATAATGCATTAATTAACATTAATAAATACAACTTGACATTTTAAAAATACATTAATGTTAATTAATTGAACTGTATTGTGAAGTGTTACCCAATTATGCGTGTATAAGAACTTGTTAAATATTTATATTATATTTTCAGATGAAGTACAGTATGTCACTGCTGTCACTTGTTGAAGGTTCATGTCAAGTGTTTCTTTGCACCTGTGTCTTACACATATTTTCTCAAATTGCACTGTTCTGATCCCTTGTGTCACTCAAGTACTTCAAGGAGCATTTCTTATGACTTCATCTTCAATACAAAGACAGCTTTTTGCTACTCTAAACAGTGCTACTGTGTGTCTTCTTTCTTTAGGGCGAGCTCTATTCAGGCTGCCCAGGAACTGTTCTGGAAACAGGCAGATTTTGGCTATGTGAGGGAGCGTCTCAGTGAGATGAAGACATTGTGCAAGCCGTCGAGTCCTGTGAGTTTCCCTCTTCTACCTCACCTTCCTCGGTGCTTTTTGTTCATCAAGCCTTAAACTCATGTGCTCCGTCTTTACCGTGGTAAAGTTCTTTGCTCACCTCCAGAGCTTTGAGCATGAGCAATGAGCTTAAGACATAAGGG
This sequence comes from Megalobrama amblycephala, assembly GCF_018812025.1. NCBI lineage: Eukaryota > Metazoa > Chordata > Actinopteri > Cypriniformes > Xenocyprididae > Megalobrama > Megalobrama amblycephala. The sequence goes on along the minus strand of NC_063064.1, from coordinate 12,807,511 downwards.
CTGTTTTAAATGTTACTGCTTCAACATGTCCAAACAACCACTGGGAACGAACTTGCAAATACATGTTTGAAACTTTTTTTAAAGGGCGATTCCTCTCTGAAGTGCTCCAGTCATATGCGGTTCTGCAGGGCCACAGATCTGTACCTGGACCTGAGGAGTCCCCGCAGGGGTCACGAAAGGTCAGTGACCTCCTCTAGGGTCACTGGACGTCAAGGAAAATGCAAAACTCTTTGAAATTGTTTTCTCTCTGGAAGAACTGTGAGAACTTCCTGTCTAAATGTGTTCTCTTTCTTTCTCTCTCTCCATCTCTCTTCCTCTATGTCACTGCAGGTATAAAGAGGATTTCCTGGAACAGGGTGAGATCGGTGGTCACTGCAGCCTTAATAGTAAAGCACTAGATGCAGAAGGGACACACAAGAGTCCTCTTCAGTCTTGGTAAATAACTCATGTTCAAAATAAAAAACTTCATGGACATTTATTGTATTAATATATTTCTTTACCTTTATTGCAAAACATTTAGCAAAAACCATTGATAAACTAAAGTTCAAAATTTTGGGGTCAGTAAGATTTAATATATACTTATATATATATACTATTATTTTGTTTTACTTTTTTTGATGTATTGAATTGTACAAAAGTGACAATAAGAAATATAATGTTACAAGATATTTTTATTTAAAAAAATATGCTGTTCTTTTGAACTTTATGGTCATCAAAAAATCAATCTGTCATGATTTCCACAGAATTGTTGAGAAATGCAACTGTTTTCAACATTAATATTAATAATAAATGTTTCTTGAGCAGCAAATCAGCATATTTATATGTTGAAAATTCAGCTTTGCATCACAGGAATAAATTACATTTTGAAATAGATTCAAAATAGAAAGCAGTTATTTTAAATTTGAAGTATATTTCACAGTTTATTGTGTTTTTGATCAAAAAAATTCAGTCTTGGTCAGCATAAAAGACTTATTTCAAAAATCTCACCGATTCCAAACATTTGAACAGTGAAATATATCTGCTTATGTCTCTATACAGTCACCTAAAATATAATTTCTGTCATCATTTACTCACCTTATGCCATTTAAAACTTTTTGTCGTTCACAAAAGGAGATATTTAAAAAAATGTTCATGCTGCTCTTTTCCATAAAATAAAAACAGACCGTGATCAATGGCTTCCTCCTCCAAAAAGTGCCATAAAATTGTCCCATATGACTTGTGGGCTATATTCCTATTTTTTAAAGTCCATTCAATAGTTTTTACGGCGAGTAAATGTCATTTTTAGATGAACTATCCTGCTTATTTGCAGGAAAATGTACCCTTTTTACAGACTGTGATGGCATATCGGACATCTTTCTCTCTTCTGACCAACATAATCAGTGTGAAAAGGGTCCGTATAAAAACAGACTTTTATGTTCATGCCAAGACAACTTGTTGTTTTTCCTCTCTCAGGTTTGCTGAATTGCAGACATACTCAGAGCTTGACTTCCACCCCCTGGACGATGGCCATTGTGATGTTATAATTGATAGACCAACCGTCTTCATGAAGCTTGATGCAGGTAAACTTTTTGTGTGAACAAAGGAGCTTTTTGTTTAGTCTCCACAAAGGCTAAGATTTTTAAAAAAACGTGCATGCTTCGCTTGTCTTTTGCAGGAGTGAACATGTACCATCACTTCTGTGACTTTGTTAACCTCTACATCTCTCAACACCTCAACAATTCCTTCAGCCGTGACATAAACATCGTCATGTGGGACACAGTAAGTGTTCATCTCTCTTAAACGCACAAACATTGTTTGCTTCTAATATGTCATCCAGTAAATCATCAACCATGAGGGTTTAGAGAGAATTTCTTACAAACACCCACAGAAGGTTTGTTGTTTAAACCATCTGCCAGTTTGAGGAGGTGTGCGGTTCCTAAAAGAGAAAGATAAAAAGGAAACAGTGGGCTGAAAATAAAGTGACTTACGAGAAAACGTTATCCTGCCTATTGTTCAGACGATGGTATTTCAAGGGTGAGGAAGAGGGAAAATGAAGGAAAGAGGGAGACTTTTTTTGTATGAAACAATGTGAATGAATGACAATGCAAAATAAAATCCACCTTGTAATATTATTATATATGTGTGTACTTGAGAATTAAGTTTGTAACTGTGTCTAAAGCTATGTTTACACTGTCAGTTTCTGGGATTGACAACCACATTTACATAAAGTCTTGAAATGTCCCATTCACACAGCAACTTACAATAGCGTTTCAAATACTGTCTGTATGAGCCTGCAACAGGAGCCAAGCCTGTATTTCTCAACCATAGCGACAGTGACCAAAATAATATCAAAGGTTTTTTGTGAGTTCAGTTAAAGAATGTGGTTGTCACTCCTATAAATAACTGATCTGTGTGTGAACCATATTAGGACTCAAATACAGGACTGACAGCTGTGTGAACGTGGCCGTTGTGTCTAGACTTTGCATGGTCCTTTAGGGTTTTAGTTTCAATAGTAGATCAAGAGAGATTAGGAAAATAAGGATTAGAATCTGTAATCCAATCCAGTTAAGAAGATAAATTTAGGTTAAGGTAATGACTTTTAATTCCTGTTTGAATGAATTCATTGGATATTACATGTCTTTTGATGACAAATCATGATGGCTATTTTTAATATGCAGAAGCGTGAATGATATTTGGTTTCACAAAGCTATTATACAGTACTGGTTAAAAGTTTAGGATCAATAATATTTTTTTAGAAAGAAATTAGTGCTTTATTTAGCAAGGACACATTAAACTGATTAAAAGTGACAGTATAGACATTTATAATTTTACAAAAGATTTTTAATTTAAATAAATGGTGTTTCTTCATTATGTTAATAATTATGTTTCTTCAGCAGCAAATCAGCATATAAGAATGATTTCTGAAGAATCATGTGATGCTGAAGACTTGATGAAAATTCAGCTTTGCCATCACACGAATATATTAAAATAGAGAATAGAAGACATTTTGCAATTTCACTATATTTTTGATAGTGTACATCTTCAGAAATACTTAAGATTTGGTGCGCAAGTCACATGGATTACTTTCATGATACTTTATTAGTATATTTATCCATTTTGGAGCTTGACACTGTCAATTTTGTGTTCACCTGGAAATCCTTTTAATTTAACTTTTTAATAAGGAAGTACCTTCAATAAACAGACTATATACAGTTACAATTACTACTACACTTTAAAGACCCCTGTGGTGTTTATATATCTATGTGGTGCACAGTTATATACAGTACGTATACATATACTTTAAGACAAACCATGTGGAAATTCATCAGTCAATACCAAAGGTTCAAAGTAACTGAATTAAACCAATATTTCCACTTGCCATCGTGTAGCGTTTGCTATAGTTGACCGAGTGGATCAGGTATTCTGAGCTGGTGTGATTGAGCGGAGGTGGGGACTAATATGCATATTCATGAAATCATGTATACTAAATGAAGCAAAGGTGTAGATTAGTTACATTCAAGCTATTTTAAGGCGTGAAGAAATTATTTTCACAGGAAAAAACTTGTCATTTTGATTATAAGAGGTAAGTTTTTAAAGGGTTAGGTCACCCAAAAATGAAAATTCTGTCATTAATTACTCACCCTCATTTCGTTCCACACCCATAAGACCTTGTTCATCTTCAGAACACAAATTAAGATATTTTTGATAAAATTTGATGGCTCAGTAAGGCCTGCATTGACAGCAAGATAACACTTTCAATGCCCAGAAAGCTACTAAAGAGCGTATATCAAACTGCCAAAGTCACTTGACTTCAGTAAATGAGGCTTTGTTACGTTGTAAGTGTTTCGAAACATTTCGAAATTTCAATGGTTCATGTGACTTTGACAGTTTGATACGTGCTCCGAACCACTGATTCGAAACAAAAAAGATTCGTAAAGCTTCGAAGCTTCATGAAGCAGTGTTTTGAAATCGCCCATCACTAGGTATTGTTGAATAAAGTCATTATTTTGTTTTTTGGTGCATAAAAAGCATTCTCGTCACTTCATAACTTAACTTTTAACACATTAACTTTTTTGAATATGTCTTTAGTGGCTTTCTGGGCATCTGAAAGTGTTAATTATCTTGCTGTCAATGGAGGCCTCACTGAGCCATTGGATTTTATCAAAAATATCTTAATTTGTTTTCCGAAGATGAACGAAGGTCTTACGGGTGAGGAACGACATGAGGGTGAGTAATTAATGACAGAATTTTCATTTTTGGGTGAACTAACCCTTTAAGGGACAAAATTATTGACTGCAGGGGAACTTTAAAAAAAACAAACAAAAAAACAAACTTCAGTCCATTAATTGAGTTGTTTTGTCTGTCAGAGTGTGTATGGATATGGAGACCTGTTCAGTGAAACATGGCGGGCTTTCACAGATTATGACATCATTCACCTCAAAAACTTTGACTCCAAAAGGGTAAAAGACTTTTTACTCCATATCACTAGTTCACTAGTTATCAGCATCTGAGTGGTGCGATTTAAAAGTTTGTGTTTTTCACAGGTGTGTTTTAGAGACGCGTTTTTCTCTCTTCTTCCAAGAATGCGATATGGCCTTTTCTACAACACCCCTCTTGTATGTATCCTCTGTTTCTTTTTTCCCCCATTTAGCATTTGTTCATCTCATCATGTTCATCTGCTGTCTTCTTGTCTATGTTAATGCGTCTCTGTGTGACATCTGTGGATGCTGTGCATGTGATATAGAATATTTGCCTTGTGTGAGACTGAACTCATCTGGTGCTGTCGCTCAAATCATCCTCATATTAATGATTGTGTGCCTCTGCCCTCTGTGTGCAAATGACATGTAGAGAAGATTTAACTGACAGATGTTTGTAATTTGATAGATCTCTGACTGCCACAGTGAGGGGCTGTTCAAGGCGTTTTCCCAGCATGTCCTTTATCGACTCAATATCCCACAAGATGGACCGAAGGTAAACATGCTTGAACTCTCACACACACACACACACACACACACACACACACACACACACACACACACACACACACACACATACAGTACATACATGTACAAATACTGCTTATGATTGATTCCTGTATTCTAATAATAGAGAGACAGTACTCTCATAACATACTCATCATACTCTCTGAATGAGATACTAATATATCTATATGTGTTTGATAATGTCAAAACAAAAGAGATTTGTGAAAGAGTGATTTTAAAAAATAGATTATGTGATGTTATGAGCATAACAATTTCAGAATATGCACAGATAACAGTTTATATAATGTGTAAATTGTTATATATATATTGTTTATATAATTATCTAAACCGTTTCTTGCGATAATTTTGAAAATGTTATGCTCATAAAATCACATAACCTCGTGAATTTCCTCTTTCAATTTTTTTGTCTTCCTGACTTTATTAAACACACATAGATATAAAAAAATATTTTAAAATATTTTAAGTCTTATAAGTTTAAATATATAGTTTTTAAATTGAATGTATTATTATTAATAATAAATTAAACTTAAATTTAATTTAATTTTAAATATTACATCTATTTTATTTCTTATTAATTTAAATAAATAATTATAATTTTTATTTCATATTATATTATTTATTTTGTTTTAAATATAAAATTAATTTTAATTCTCAGACTTCTAAATAAATAATTAAATTAAAAAATGTTAAATTATATTATTTATTATTGTATTTTAAATATTAGATTATTTTATTTCTTTATCAATTTAAATAAATAATTATTAAATTATAATTTTATATAAATATTTTTGTTTTATTTTAAATTAATTTTAGAATAATTTTATCTCTTATTAATTTAAATAAATCATTATTTATAATTTGTATTATTATTTATTGTTTTATTATAAATAATATTAAATTCATTTTAATCCTTATACTTTTAAATGCATAAATTATAATATTATAATATAATATTATGGCCATAGTTTCAATATTTTTGCCACAGGCTTTTGTGCTGGAAGATTAGCAATAATGTTTAGATTAAATTCACAATTATACTTATAATAGTTTATTCATTGTCATGATTATACCATCTACCACTAGATGGCACTGTTGTACAATTTATTCCTTCACATGGTCTCTTGTCAATGAGGGAGCCCACTTCTTTCTTATCACACATATTATGTACATTACATTACATTAAATTATACATTCTCGTGTCTGAATGTATTTTTAAAATGAATTATATGTTACAAAATATTTAGCTTATGATATAAATGTGTGTTGAAATGTGTATGAAATCCGTAATGTCCTTCTGCTCTGTCAGGAGCGCCAAGTCCGTGTCACTCTGTTGGCAAGAAGCACTGAGTACCGTAGGATAATAAACCAGCAGGAGGTGAATGCTCTCTCTCTCTCTTTGCTCATCATTGATTTATCACTCTGCTTCCTTAACTGCCCATTTAAACTCTTATTTGCTAGAGACCCCTGCTTGGTAAAAAGCCTCGATTTACTTGGCCTCTGTCCACATGAGTGTGAGGTCTCGTTAATCACCCTCTGAATCCCCGCTGTGTGTGTGTGTGTGCAGCTTATCAATGCCCTGAAGACTGTGCCTTTATTCGAGGTCAAGCTGGTGGATTACAAATTCAAGTGAGTTATTCAGTCTTTGTTGTTTTTAAATGTAGCGATTTCTTTGGTGTTTGCGTGATTGAAATCTGATGTGTGCATTCTAGAGAGATGCCGTTTCTGGAGCAGATCCACGTCACACACAACTCTGATATCTTCATTGGGATGCATGGAGCCGGTCTGACCCACCTCCTCTTTCTTCCCGACTGGGCCGTAATATTCGAATTGTATGTAACTCTCTGCTTTCAAAGTGATATGTGTGGCCAGCTATGCTGTCAGTCTGAGGAATGTGAACACATCTTAACTCCACTTCAATTTTAAGTTTTAGAGGCACTTTAAAACCCTATAAACCGTTATTGGTGACAGTCTGCAGTGTTTAATAATGTTTATACCATTTGGAGATGTCATACTTTTTGAACATGATTGTAACCCAAAAGGTTAAAAGTTAGAAACAATTTATAGAAAACAAAACTAAAACTGTATTCTTAGTTATAAATGACAAATGTGAAAAGCATAAGCATAGACATTAGCATGGTTGATGGAAGTCCTAAGAAGAAATGCATTATTTGTTCTGATGTGTTAGCTTGAGTTAATTTTGACTTTTATTTTGGCTTAAAAATGTCTACTATTCATGAAGCACAATAAAATAAAGCTCATAAATGGCTTTTGTTACCTCCAGACCAAGAAAAAAACTCCAGATATTTGAATCGCGATTTTGAGAAAACTATTATATTGAGAAAATTATGTTGCGATTATGACAAAGCGACAGAAAGCAAAATTAATGCTAAATAAATACATTTAAAAAACATTATCGTTCAAACTTTTTTTAATGTTTTCGAAAGAAGTCTCTTATGCTTATCAAGGCTGCATTCATTTGATCAAAAAACAGTAAAACATTAATATTGTGAAATATTATTACAATTTAAAATGATACTTTATGTACTTCAATATATTTTAAAGTGTAGTTTATTCCTGTGATGGCAAAGCTCAGAGTCACATGATGATCCTTCAGAAATCATTCAAATATGCTGATTTGCTGCTCAAGAAACATTTATTATTATTATCAATGTTGAAAACAGTTGTGCTGCTTAATATTTTTCAGGAAACCATGAGAAAATTGAATAGAAAGTTCAAAAACACAGCATTTATTTGAAATATAAATATTTTGTAACATTATAAATGCCTTTACTGTCACTTTTGATCAATATAATGTGTTCTTGCTGAATAAAAATATTAATTTCTTTCAAAAAACAAAAATCTTACTGATCAAAAAACATTTGAATGGTAGTGTACTTAAAACAAGAACTTAAAACAAGGACCATCACCACCATACACAATGAAGCAGAAAATAGCAAAATGGCCGATTATTATAGGTTTTCCAGTTGCTTAAAATTGCATCTCTAGACTTTATCTTTTTTATCTTTATCTTATCCCCTGATAACCATCAATCTTGGACATTTGGTTGCATTCTTGCTTTAAAAATGTTTCTTTCCTCTTCACTACTGATAAATGAATACATCACAGCTCACTTCAGAGCGCTGTTTTCCCGCGACACCTATCTGTACGTGTTAAGACGTATGCATCTGTGCATCTGACACCCATGTCATGTTATACATCTTCCCGACAGTCATGTGGATGCAGTCGAGCTTCTGTGCTGTACAATGTACTTTTTAATGTGTGTTACGGAGGAGGGAAGCATCTGACTGTGTCTGTGTGTGTGACAGTGAAATACAGCCTAATTAAACAGTTATCCATCAAACGGAGTCTGCGGAGGCTTTGTGGGCCACTGCCTGCTAAGTTTGGGACATAAAACATCCCTCTTTCTTATTCCACAGGTACAACTGTCAAGATGAGAGCTGCTACCGTGATCTGGCCCGACTGAGGGGAGTCCATTACATGACTTGGCAGAAAAGGGACAAAGTGTTCCCCCAGGATAAGGTGAAGAGAGCACACACACACACACACACACACACACACACACACACACACACACACACACACACACACACACACACACACACAGTCAAACCTGTACACCGCTGCCTGTTTATATCATTTCATTCCAGTATTCCTCTACAGTACCAAAATCACATTCGGGATGAGTGATGTTAGTACCTCCTAATAGAGAATTTTGATATATTTAATTTTAATTCTCTAATAGGAATATTTGAATGGTAGTGCACTTTTATATACACACTCACCGCACATTTTATTAGGTACACCTTTTTAGTACCGGGTTGGACCCTCTTTGGCCTTCAGAACTGCCTCAATTCTTTGTGGCATTGATTCAACAAGGCACTGAAACAGTGATCTGAGATCACACAGTTGCTGCAGATTTGTCGGCTGCACATCCATGATGCGAATCTCCCATTCCACCACATCCCAAAGATGCTCTAGTGGATTGAGTGTAGTGAACTCATTGTTATGTTCAGGAAACCAGTTTGATTTGAGCTTTGTGACATGGTGTGTTATCCTGCTGGAAGTAGCCATCAGAAGATACACTGTGGTCAAAAAGGGATGGACATGGTCAGAAACAATACTCAGGTAGGCTGTGGCATTTAAACGATACTCATTTGGTACTAAGTGGCCCAACGGTTGCCAAGAAAATATCTCCCACACCATTACACCACCACCAGTATGAACCGCTGATACAAGGCAGGATGGATCCATGCTTTTATGTTTTTTACGCCAAATTCTGACCCTAACATCTGTATGTTGCGGCAGAAATCGAGACTCATCAGATCAGGCAATGTTTTTCCAGTTTTCTATTGTCTAATTTTGGTGAGTTTTGCAAATTGTGGCCTCAGTTTCCTGTTCTCAGCTGACAGGAATGGCACCCTGTGTGATCTTCTGCTGCAGCCCATCTGCTTCAAAGTTTGACGCGTTGTGCGTTCAGAGATGCTCTTCTGCAGAACTCAGTTGTAATGAATGCTTATTTGAGTTACTATCAGTCTGGCCATTCTCCGCTGACCTCTGCCATTAACAAGGCATTTTCGCCGACAGAACTGCCGCTCATTGGATATTTTCTCTTTTTCAGACCATTCTCTGTAAACCCTAGAGATGGTTGTGCATGAAAATCCCAGCAGATCAGCAGTTTCTGAAATAATCAGACCAGCCCGTCTGGCACAAACAACCATGCCACGTTCAAAGTCACTTAAATCACCTTTCTTCCCCATTCTGATGCTCATTTTGAACTTCAGCAGTTGCTGTCATGCGATTGGCTGATTAGATATCTGCATTATTGAGCAGTTTAACAGGTGTACCTAATAAAGTGGCTGGTGAAAGTGTATATATTTCAATCATGACAACTCTCGGAAGATTTTTTTAGCATGGTAATGGATATGACAATGTTAATGTATTTGGTCTCGGTGGAATAGATCTGCTACGCTGCTGATTATTGCTGTTGTAGAGCAAGTACAGGAACTTGCTACTGCCAATACATACGCCGATACGCTGCTGTGAGCAAGACATAGTGCTGCTGCACAAATAGCATATATCAATAACCATAGCAGATCTATACAGGTGGAGCTGGGGAAGGTGGAGGGTTTTAGAGGGACTCTGAAGTGCACTGCAAACTGCTATAGTGAATGTACAAAGCCATTTAAATGTGTGAGCAACAAGCTCATTGGCTGCAGATGTGACATGGACCAATCAGCTTGTGCCAAATAGTTAATGCTGTAATTATCATCAGCTTGCGTAAAGACAAATTAGCCTGTGCCATCTAGAGTTTCATGACTGAACATATATATATATATATATATATATATGTATGTGTGTATGTATATATATGTATGTATGTATGTATAAAATGAAATCTATTTTATATATATATATATATATATATATATATATATATATATATATATATATATATATATTACATTATTAAAAATCAAAAGTTGTATGAACTAACAATGAACATTTGTAACATTACAAAGACTGTAACAAATGTAGTGATCTTTGTTTGTAAATATTAGTTGATATAGTATGTGTGTGTTTATTATATTTATTATATTATATTATATTATATTATATTATATTATATTATATTATATTATTTACTACTATTCTGTTCTGTCTCAGGGTCATCACCCTACTCTTGGGGAACATCCTAAGTTTACCAACTACACTTTTGACGTAGAGGAGTTCATGCGGTTAGTCCTTCTAGCAGCCGAACATGTGACCCGGCACCCGGAGTGGCGCGCAAAACAAGCCCGAGATGAACTGTAGCCTGTAAAACATGGAACATCTCCTGCAAGGATGAACAATGAACACACTCCTATGAACTCTCTGCACGCTTATACTCCTATAGCTATGCTAACGAAAAGCAAATGGCTAATATGTGAAAGCACATTTTACTTTCAGAAAAAAACATCTGCTCTGATCCTGTTACATTCTGAAGCTGTTACAGTCTGCACATGGAGGTGCTGAGTATGTTGTTAAAAGACTCACACTTCAGTAGATGTATAGTTTTGACATATTTTGTGTGGTTTGTACCTACCCTCAGGTATATGTGGGCTTTTTATAGAGACTACACTTTTACACCTGATTTAAGTGCAGCTTTGTGATTTATTTCAAACTTGCTATGGGTGAATTTCAATACAGTTTATAAGACACCTTTAGACAGCACCCCCCCCTTTGGGTACTGAACTAATGTTGAGTCCACCCACATAGATTGGTAGCATTTTTTATGACAGTTAAACCACATTTAAAGCATTTTTATTTTGCTTTTAAATGCATTAAGGCAAGGGAGATGACTTTAGCTTCATATTTATTACAGTGTCAGCTACTTTTTTATTTTGTAAATGCAAAACACTCCAGTTCTGTATTGCTTCATTTTATAAAGTATTTTTATCAGTATTAAAATGTGTCTGAACATTTCAAAAGTTGCTGGAAAGGGTGTGAATGTTAAGTTCTGGTTTGAGTCAAAGTATTTAATGAAATCCTATCATGATATTTAATTATTATTATTATTATTATTAGGTCTCAGTGTTTTTGAAAACATATGTTTTGTATTTGTATGCATTTGGAAACTGAAATGAAGCTATTTAAAACATTTTTTGTCTGTGATATTTCATCATTCTCACATACATTGAGATATAATGACATACATGCATCACTATATTTAACGTCAGTCATTACAAGAATGGTATTCAGTGGTTTTGCACTTGACATATTTCTGCTGTTCTCTCTGTGTTTCATAATGTAAGGCTCTATATGACAGCAAAAGTGCACTGCTTTGCTGCCACTGCCATTAATCTCTGTGACCTCAAAGCTCAAATAGGGGATGCAAGGACACAGGAAAAACCTATGAAATTATTACCAGTTAAAACAATATTTCATTTGAAACATTTTAATTAGCAGAAAATGGAATATTTCTTAATAAATTGCCGGCTTTTCATGTTAAATATAGCACCCAGAGACATGATAAAAAATAATAAAATTAAAAAATGTATTCACAAAACACCCTCATTTTTATTTAAATGTGATAAAATTAAATAAATTCCGTATTTAAAAAATGCAAGTAATATTTTATCCATTATATTAAAATTAATATTATATGATGGAGATGGAGACGTGAAAAAATGTAACGAATAATCACATTGACTCGCTCTTGCACTTGTATATTATGGCCGCTAGATGGCGTTATAACACCATTAATGATTCTGCATCATCTGATTCAAGCGTCCACCAGACGCTGATGTCCCTTCTCATTCCCACACGCTGGATTCATCCTAACTGTAAGAAGATTAACTCTGGAAAGTTTGTGAAATCCATCCATGGCGTTATATATAATTTTAGGACAATAATTTAGATAGTTTTAACACTTTAGCTATGCTCTTCTTTCTCACACCGAGTTTTCCACAGTCTTGTCAGAGGTAAATGATAAAGTAACGTTGCTTTCATTGTCTCTCGGTTGTTATAGAGAAGCTAAATGAGTATGTGCTCGAACGCAGGCAGTTTATTACAAACGGCGGGCTGCACTTGCTCTGTAATTACTGCTAGTAACAGAGCTATAGTCGCGCGCGTGAAGGATTATGCTCCGTCTCACTGCTTTCTAATGATGAACCCTACACAGCTAATAACGCCAGCCTTTTCCCTTCATGTCTTATTCAGTGAATTCTTTCTCCTCGCGCGGGTGGCCTTATTTTGTCGTGTTTAAAGTAATGGGATGTCACTGGTGGAATTGTTTGGGAGTGAGCAATTATTACCGCCCTCCTTCCTCTCTCTTCTGCTGAAGAAATGTGCTCCCCAAACCCTATATCCTCTCTACACACACTGCACCATGTAAATAAGCGTTACCTCAGCAGCTATGGAGAGGAAGCTTAATGATTATAGTTGTCGTTCCTCGAAATGTATGCCTTTTCTGTTTCGGAAAGGTAATTTATGAAGTAAATTTCTTAGTTTACAGGATTATTTTATAATTATAAGTGTTAGTAAATGACATGGTGTCGTCTCAGGCTAAATTTTAATGTTTTTATATGTATATAGCTGTGCCTTTAAGTAACGGTTGACAGCTTTAGTTCATTTAGTCATTCGTTTTTTTGCTCAAGGTCATGACACTAAGGTGTCTATTTTATCCCTATTCTAATAACTTTTATTTCTCTATACTTCAAGTTGTAAAAAATGATATGATCAGTAAGTAATGGCAACTTATGTTTTTACATTACTTATAGATATAGATAGATAGATACTTATAGATATTAAAATAAGCAATTTTATGAGAGATTATAAGATCATAAGAGATTCAAGTTGGTTTAATATAGGCTAATTTAAGTTGCAATGACTTGTACAACTAAGTTGATTATACTTAAAAGTTGATTATACTTAAGTATGCCTTTAATTTTTAAGTTAAAATAGGTGGAAATTGTTTACAAACTTGTGCTGGAAAAACATAAAACATATACAGAGTGACAAAAACAGGACACACGTGTCTTTGAAGAGTTTATTTAATCATTTTATTAAGCAGTACTTATGGTATTACTGAAAAACGGTAACCTAAAAATTGTAACATCTAAATTAACTGATTTTATTCAAGTCAAAAATATTAGTCAACATCCCTGAATCTAACTAAATACATTTATTTATGCCAATAAAGCAAATTGTATGCATTAAGTCATGTAGAAATAGATCTTTAAGCTAGTTATTGCAAGTTACCACTTTTTAGTGTAAGAGGATCAATGTGTAACATTTTTAAAAATGTTAAATAAAATCTAAAATTATACAGAGACAAATTTCAAATATAAATACTAGCTTTTAAAATTTGATATATTTATGCATACAAATTACTACTTTTATTTCCATATTATTTAATTAAAATGTAATAAATAAATACAAATTAAATGCATTTTTTTTTTTGCTGATGCCTTTAGTAACACATCAAGTAAAAGTTGGTGTTCGCTTTTCATTGTCACGATTTGCACATTTGTTCATTAGAGACTCTTTTAATGGAATCTCCCAAAAAACGCAGTGCATGATTTAAGGAAAAAGGAATATTTTTTATTGCCGAAATCTGTCTGGTTGTTTGTGGGCCCAACTTTCCTGTCTGGTCCTGCTGTCTTTTTGCTCTATATGACACCCAGTCTCTTTTATCCTTCTTCCCTGAGTGTCAATATTTCAGGAAATGAATTTTCTCTCTGACTTTCGACAGAGTGATCATTCTGCACTGTTCAGTTATGATTCTCCCATTCTTGCCTGCTTTGGAACCTAGATTAGATTTGTTTGTTATCATCCATCACCCATTCCCATTGTCTTCATGCATAATATCCATTATCCTGCGTGTATCAACGTGGCTTAATCTGATTCATCTCACGAAGAAAAAAAAAATTCTCACCACTGAACAGAAATAAATCAATTACCAACGGCTCATCTTACATACCCACTTCTACAGGCGTCCCACAAAGCAAGAAAACATTCTCTTTCAGAGGATAAATGTGGAAATATTGATTGTGTTGGAAGAAATATTCCTCAAGTTATGATCAGACATTTCCATAATGCTCAGTCCTCTGAGAGAACGACCTCAGAAGGAAGAAGTCTCAGCGGGGATCCTATAACACAAGCTCTCTGATAAAAGACATTTGTGCCCTTTCCTCCAATTCGACTCTGTCAGCATTATTACGACTTGTATTCTCTCATATGCCAGTTGTACATCAAATGCTGTAAGCCATATGCAAAACATTCATTCTTGGGGCTGTGGGAAAGTCAGTCTGAAGCATCCAACTTACTTAACTAAGGAAAGGAAGTCCATTTTTGAAAGCAAGATGTGCTGTCCATGGTGCTGAAATGAACTCAATAACGGCCAATTGTAGTCGCTGCCTTGTTGTTTTGTAGATTAGGCTAATTTTTTATTTCTCCTTTCCTCACATAGATGTAAATTACAGAATATTTTGCAATGACAAGTGCAGAAATCATCAATTCCCTGTTACATTCACTTATATGGATTAAGTACGAGACTTATTAATTGAACTGGTCGAACATTCATGATTGGATGGTCAGATCAACCAAGACTGGTGCTTCTCACTTTATCACTTCTTATCCTAACCACATCTAAATATTCTGCGCATGGCGCCACAACATGTGATGACTCCATACATTCTCTCTGCAAAAGTGCAATTGGCCAGCAATTTTGCCCGAGGTCCGTGAAAACAAGTAGCGAACATCTAGAGAGCTTCACAAGGTTGTTTGTGGTTAATATTTTATTAGCTAAATGTCCGGGCCAAAGAGGATGTTCAATGTTGAAAATAAATAGCATGGAATATTGAGTGCAATGGCAGTACTTTTAAATTGAGGATTCAAATGGGTTATATTTCTTGTTGTACCGAATACCCCTTTCATCTCTTTTTTTTTTTCTATACCTGGAGGAGACAAAGATTCCAATTTCCTAGCCGAGACGACCGGGATTGGAGATGCATATCAAAGGGTAGTTTTTGTGTAGCTTAACACAGGACTTTTATATCCCTCCTTAAGTCAGACACCCGTGTGATGAGGAAAAAATACAAAATTTCAAGAGTGTCAGATGTTAAACCTCTAAACTACATATGACCTTTTGGTGTAGGATATGGGGGAATCCAGAACCCTTAATGGAGATTTCATTTCACCTGCCAGGCTCAACCTTGAGGGGTGTCAGGCTGTGATTGGCTATTGATAACATCATTTGCCACATGATAGAAATCTAAAGAGTCTCCGGCTATGAGACAGAACGAAATAGACAAAATCGATCTTTAAAGGATTAACCTGTTTGAGCGCGCGGTTTAAACCCGAGGCAGGCAGGTTGGAGGTGTAAAAAAATGAAAAACCTTTTCACTCACTTTTTTTTGCCAGGCTGTCGTTATAGTACAGCCGTTCACTTCAACACTTAAAGCTATGACATCAGTTAGCGTGGCTACTTGAAAGATCGCGCGCGCGGGGCGGGGGTGCAGCCGACGCACGTGCGCGGAATAAGCAAGGCAAGTTCGCAGTTCTCTTGTCAAATCGATCGCAGCTCGGGAGGAGTGTGCGAGGCGCAGTTATCATCGCAGACTTCCTCATCACTCACAGTCCCAGCGGTTCCGCAGGAAGACAGCTGTTAATAACCTAACAAGCATGCCTGGAACATTATAAGGCCATTAGTCTACTAACCCCCATATGGATTTACGCACTTCTTTTCTGAGATTCAACCGCTGACGGTGCTTTTTCTTTTTCGTCCTCTCTTATTCATCCCGTCGGTGATGTTTGGCGAAGAGACTCGCAAAATAATGGGCAAATTCGGTTTGTGAACTCCCCGTTTCGCTCTCCGTGTGATGGACAGGCGGCTATTGAGTTCGAGAGCTTTGGCTGGAGTGAGTAGAAAGTAAGCTCGTTTAAAACAAACATCAGTCTTCAGGACTCCTGTCACATTTGAAGCAAGGAGAATGCCCTCGCTTTCATAAACGGAGGTAAACTGCTTCTCATTCTCTCTTTTGGCTCGTTCTTCAGCTTAAACAGTGACATTGATTAGTTGTTGGTTGCAAATTGATATTGGCTGGGTTTCTAGAAGCGCTAAGTAGAGCGTTAGTCGCACGTAAGTACTGCGCTTTCCCAACAGCATTGTTATCTGTATTAACACGTAAAAACGTCCGTAAACTGCGTGCAACTTAAACATATATTTTTTTGTATTTGTATTATTTTTGCAGTATATCCGAGTCAAATTGATATTTAATAAATAGCATGCAGTTTGATCAGTACAATGCTACTGTACACAAATTATATGATTAAGTCTTGATAAAAATCGCATTTAAAACGACACTCTGCAGTCTGCGCATGCCACGTGACGAGCTTAATTTGAACAGGCAGAACTTTTATGTGGGCCTACTTTGATAAACAAATAATTAATTGCAAAAGAGATATACATTAATAACGTTTATTTTCACTAGAAAACATGTAAGAACGCAATAGTTTTTTTATAAGTAAAAATATGCTTAAAAGATTTGACTGACAGTGTGCTAAATGAGCGCCTCCCACTCTTTCTTCCTCCTGCTCCTCATCCTCTTCTTCATTCAGTGGCAGGTTCACATGTTGCATGGTGGCAGTGCATGTGCTTAGACATCAAACCAGTTGATCTTGACCAGTTCATTGTAATGCTTTCCTTCATAGGAGCACAACAAATAAGTGAGAGCGACATAGATCCTTTATGATTATCCACATAACGCGCGCTGCCATTTATTGTTAAGAAATGTTTAATAACTTTTAGCTTATCTACAAGATGATGCGCAATTTCCAATCTTCTGAGCATACTGGACATAATTTCGGCCTTTGTTCAGCATCTTTGGACCTTAAACCTCCCGTAACGACGCACTTAAAGTTCTACTTGATAACGAACGAGATCTACGTCTCGGTTTAAGAAAAAAGTAGCATTTTTTTCCACGCATGTACATAGCATATAGATTTCAAGAAGGAGTTTAAAACATTTAAGTCATGATAAAAGTTAGCCAGAGTACGTATTTTCACCTTTCTTCAAATTGACGCAAACGAACAGAAGTCGCGTTCGCCAGAGGAGGTAACCATAACAACACCGCACTCGCGCGTTTCCCATCGATATCGGTTTTCTAGGCTGTACATAAAACGTAATATGACTTTATTGTGCGATTTGCATATCACAAATAAACTTTTAAAAATTATTTTAGATAATTGACGCCGCGTTTGTAGCGATTACAGATTACAATTTGCGCAGCGCCAGATGAACCTCGACAGATTGCGCACGAAAAAATACATTTAAATTAATTAATAATTTATTTGAATTCTTTATAATAGTCGCCCCACACTGAAGCCATTGTATTTGCACACTGTATGAAACGCTTTAGTTGTGGTGTCTGAGCTGCACCTATCGAAACAGCGAAACATTCGCGATTCGCTGATCTGGCGCTTTAAATGGTCTCTCAATGGAGAAGCAATAGAGCTGCGCTGCTGAAGCGCGATGTACTGACAGCGCGTGCCGCTTGGACTAAACGCACCAACCTCCTCACATCATGTAGTAATTGCTCTTCATTTTCATCTCCACCCCTTTCCCGCTTCCCTGCCATTTGTTCTGTCCAATAAGTATTGAGAGCGAGTAATTGTCCCCCCTTTGTTTCGCGTCCTCCGCGGCGCGCTGCAGAGACAGTCGTGTCATTAGTTCAGTTGAGGTTGGGCGAGAAATGTAAAGCGACTTAATTGTCATCGACACTCACATTAACAGCCAAGCAGCACAGCTGAGCCCAGCGGAGATTGTTCAATGAAACCTGTGCGTAAGAAGAGCTACACATGTATTTTTCCAACTCTGTCACACACAGTCATCCCTTTCATTTGGGCCTTGAATCACAGTGTTCCCTTTGAGAGAGATGTAGGAGAGAAAGAGGGCGAGAGAGAGCATGTGCCCTGTGGAAGAGCACATCTGGGCGGCTGCCTGCAGTCGATTGGTTTCCCCTTTTGATGTCAGTTCTGTGTTTCAGCAGTAAAGGCACAATATGTAAGATTTTTATATTAAAATATCCAAAAACCACTTGCACAGTGTTGTATATTTCTTTCAGCTGTGTACTTACTTATAATGTTTCCAAGAATTTGTAAATTCAGAGCAATTTTAAATTAGTGCCTGTCCCTCCCTTGTCACTTGTCGCCTGTCAATGACGTAATATCTGCGTTATCCCTGGTTTTCTTGTACTGCATAGTAACCATGGCAACAGACGCGACAGCTGTATAACATAATAGCGGCACACTGTTGTTGTTTCGTTCAAAGCAAATTTTGGGACTAAAGGAGAAATAAAAGGAGGATCAATATCGGCGTTGCGTTTCCGAGATGGTGAGAGTTTTGCGACAAC
Organism: Megalobrama amblycephala; assembly: GCF_018812025.1. Taxonomy (NCBI): domain Eukaryota; kingdom Metazoa; phylum Chordata; class Actinopteri; order Cypriniformes; family Xenocyprididae; genus Megalobrama; species Megalobrama amblycephala. Next base: position 12,788,616 of record NC_063064.1, on the reverse strand, counting down.
TTTGACTTGACAGAGTCACATTATTAGACAGGGTAAGCAAAAGTTGGCTTCCTAAGACTTATCAATGTTATATAGCTCAACACAATGAAATGTTAGAATATCATCAGTATGATATTCTAATGTTGATCTAGCTTACTGTTAAGTCTCATACAGCCAATACATAAAATAACATTACAACTTTCAACACGTGTACTCAAATGCAGTTTGTAACGTGAGACCAAATAAAACAGTGCTGCGTTACCTCACAATTTTAATTCGTTAAATAAACTGACCTGTATGAGAAGTATTTCAGCTTTGCGAGTAGTTCGGTAGAATAAAATGTCCTCGTTCCCTTTTATCCCCTGGGATTCGCGTGTGGCACTGATATCTGTCTCTCATTAGCAATCGCGCCCGCGATTCTTGGCCACGCCCTGCTTCATACCACACTCATGTTAAAAACATGAATGCGTTCACTAATCCATAAACATTATTTCCTCATAAACATTATTAGATATATGGAAATGACGACAAGCTCCATGATTCCACGCTCATTCTTTGCGTCATCAATCTACGCCTTTGTTATTATTTTGAAGAGTTTAGCGACCCCTAGCGGCGAAAAAAACATAATGTGCCTTTAACTCGTAACCTGCAATGCTCTTTTCTTTTCTTTTCTTTTCTTTTCTTTTCTTTTCTTTTCTTTTCTTTTCTTTTCTTTGTGTTTTATGGTTGTATTGTCACATGACAACAAAATGACTTCCAGCATTGACTTCTAAGGGAAATTATATGCTGTCCTTTATGATGATTCATTCATTCATTCATTCATTCATTCATTCATTATGGATCTTTTATTACTATATTGACCCATATACAACTGCAGTTGACCTTAATATTTAGGCTAGGTTTTCGGATAATTACCCTTAGAAATACATTATAAGGCATAAATCTATTTAATTTAAGTACATGCACTTTAAAAAATATGTTTTGCGATTTAGCCATTTCAACTTATGTGTTGAATTTTGGTGTAGAGATAACTAGATTGTCCAGACAACACAAAATTTTAAGTTTTCTTGTCCTCAGCTACACTGAAAGTTGAATAAACAAGTCTAATAGTTTTAACTCAAAAACGTATGTTGAAACAACTGCTTTAGATTTTCTGTTGAATGAACAAGTATAATTGTTGTTTTAGTAAACTAAACTAAACTAAACTTGTACAACTGATTTGTATAACACATTTTAATTGGTTATATATATATATGAAATACATTTTGTAAATGAGATATATGGGGGACGTGTCATGTTCATATACAAGGGAGGGGTGTGGCGGGATGGAGAGGGGGAACGAGGGATGCTCGGGGGGATCTCTGATAGATAAGGCACGGATTGTGAGCAGCTCAGCTGGTCAGATCTGCTCTCTGAGCTCTGAGCTGGCATTAGCCGATCCACTCTGTGCTGCCGTGATGGATGGATGCTCTTAGAACGGACAAGGACCGGGGAGAGAGAGGCAGAGTGAGAGAGCATCACACAAAGAGAGATGGTGGGAGGGTCATTAAAGAGAAGGAGGGAGTGATATAAATCGAAAGGGGTGAGAAAGAATTAATGATGGAGGGAGAGACAGAGTGAGAGATTCACGAGGAACAGAAGGCAGTGATGGGAAAGTCTCTCATCTGTAAATGAGATTGTCCCTGATGGCCATTTTCTCCCCCAGTTCGCTCATTCTTCTTTCCCTCACAAACCTCAATGCTCCACTGGACGCAGGTCTCAATACTGGGCTCCGCGAGTGCTGACAGTGAAAAACAGAGACACTGGAGGGAATCGGGCCTCGGGAGGCTCTTTCGTATTTTCCTCTCTCTCACATAGTCACTTCACGCCACTTGGCCCTGAAACCTTAAAAACAAGGGAGGTCTGAGAGGGCACATTAGTCAACAAAAAAGTTTAAGGGAAATAGAGTTGAAAGCGCAAAAATACATCAGAGCTATAAAATACTGAAGCAAGCACACAAAGAAATAAACTGCGGGGAAACAGTTTTGATTACACAGCTATCTGGTGTACCTGATTCCAATTGGCAAATCGCACATCTCAGTGGTCAGATATTTCCAAAAATTCACTATCTTTCATATCAACGCTGTATCACACTGTTCATCCGGGTAACTAAAACCAGTGCTACTTTCATGTTCTCATATCACACTGCGGACTCGCTCTTTCTTGTTTCATACAAATGCAACTGGCAGCATCTTGCATGCATCTCAGTTATGGATTGCAGTAAAAATCACCTCAGATGACTATTAATATTACTGTAATATTGTGCGATGTTCGTGTTGTTGCTTGGTTGATTGTTTTGCTCATTGTATTGTACTTTTAGGATATAATATATAATACAATAATACATATATATATATATATATAATAAGTTTTGTCATTTTTTCAGGAAAACATCTCATGGTATATGTACAGTATATGGAATGACTGTGCATTATCCCTTACATAATGACCTCACCATATGACAAAACTGTATATTTGACCGCTGTCCCTGCATGCAGCTGATCTTTTGTACTGTCTATTTATTTACTAATTTGTTAAGCAGGATGATATAGCCAATCAATCATCACAAAATAACTAAAAAAACACAATACAATAACTTCCTAATATTTAAAAAAGCATTAGTAAATAGTATATAACATACACATTTCACAACCTTGGAATTATAAGGTTCTATCTGCATTCTGAGCAGTTTTTAGATTTTCTTCTTCCCCCAAGATTTTTTGCATTTCATACTCCTTTTTAAATAGAAACTTTTTGTTTTCTAAAAAAGACCCATTATGTGATGTTAAAAAAAAAATCACATAATGTAAATAAGAGTATGCAAATAACGCAATTTTGACAAAAATGTCCATGTTTTTTGTATATGTATTATGATATTCTTTGAAACACATTGCAGTACCACACACATACTATATGAATGTGGTAATCATTCAGTAACATGGTCTATATCAACGTACCATCTTGACTTTACCATGGTACTTCACTTTTTTTGTAAGGGTACTGGCTCATATTCCTATCCATTATCTCTTCTGTCATATTTTTTTCCTTTTGACATAACTTTACAATTTTTACTGTCTGTCCAGATGGTATTAAATAGCGTTGGAGCCCTCCTGCTTTCTGCAGTGAGTGGCGGTTTGGATTGGTTTATTCCACTCAGAATGGATGACACCCATTTCAATGGGATTTGCTTTAAATAACAGGCTAAAGGAAAAAGCTCTTTGGCTTTAGCATGGGATACATCGAATAGGCACACACTTCAGTCTGATCTGAGCAGTGTCAGTGAGAGCTGTCAGATTTAAATTAAAATATGTTGAGGTGTTACCACACCAGAAGCCAGCGCTATTGTGTTAAGAAAAAGACACACACACACACACACGCATACACAATACACACAATAACTCCGCAGAACAATATAACCCCTAACCATAGGTTACTCTTCTTAGTGGATTGGGTTGCTTTGGCATAAGGTAAAGCAATGCCTTCAGTATTCAGGTTACAACTCTGAACGAAAAGAATAAGCTATTAAATGTGCATCAGTTTTGTGGGCGGCTTTAAGTGCTTTTGTGGCCCAAGCAAATGGAACCGAAATGTTTCTTTTCAATTGTAGAGATTCTCAGTCAGCTCACAACAATCTCTATCGATAAACCTGTTTTGTCTTTTCAGTGGCTCATATGAGCTTTCAAATCCATTGTGAGGATTGAAATCTCAAGAGGTGGAGAGTCTATAAACTGCATGTGTCTAGGCTTCTACACACACCTGCTGACAAATACTGTTTTGTTGAAAATACATGGTCAGAATCATTTGACACATGCATTCGTCACCTGAATACAGACCTTGAGCCATTCAGGCTGTATTAAAATGTGCTTGAATACATAACAATTCAGGTGCGTCACGCACTTTTATGAAAAGACACAAAAGACATGGCCAAACAAAAAAATTTAACAAACGATCCCCCTTTATATTAAGTGTCTAACTAACATTTAAACAAATTATTTGACACAATTATTGTGCACACTCATGTTTTTACATTGTACTTATATTTAAAGACCTGTTTGTAATTACAGCTGTAACTAATTTGTGTAATTACATCTATAATTACATCATTGACACCTTAACCCACCCTTAAACCTAGTCATTCCACCAAATCCGTATTCCACCTCAATAGCAGCAAAAGTGTTTTGCGTTACAACATGAACACAATAAGTACATTGTACTTAACAATTATTTTTGGTAACACTTTAGTTTAGGGTCCAATTCTCACTATTAACTAGTTGCTTATATTATTATTATATTATTAGTACTTATAAAGCACATATTAATGCCTTAAAACTGTTTGCGTTTGTGTGTGTGAGTTAACACATCTTTGTATGTCTGATGTGCACGTTTGTAATGATTATGGTTAATGGCATTGTTATCTGTGTGATTAACTAAAGCTCACATGCACTGGTTTGCTCACTGCAGTTGAGTGAGAGCATCTCTGTGCAGTGTAAGGTGTTTAAGGCATTAAGCCTGATTTTTAAAGCAATAAGCCACTCAAGGCCATGCATTACAGTAATTTTACTATGGCTAAGGGACGTTCTTAGGATATAAATGAAGCTGAGTGCTTAAAGGGTTAGTTTACCCAAAAATAAACATTACTCACCCTTATGTCATTCCACACCCATAAGATAATTTGTTCATCTTCGGAACACAAATTGATATCTTTTTGATGAAATCCAAGGGTATCTGAACCACACATAGGCAGCAGCGTTATTGCACCTTTTACTTCCAGAAAGGAAGTAAAAACATGGTTAAAATAGTCAATGTGACTACAGTGGTTCAACCTTAATTTTATTAAGGGACGAGAATACATTTTGTGTGCAAAAACAAAACAAAAATAAAGACTTTATTCAACAATTTGAATAAAGTATCGGCCAAAGCAGAACACCTGAGCAGCACGACGCATGCATGTGATGCTGACGCAGGAGCCGGCCAATAATGAGTCGGCGTTCGGACGTAAACCAACCCTTTTAAACCTCCTTAAACACAGTAAAATCCCTGTAACGCACATCCTCAAGTGGCTTATTGTGTTCAAAAAATGGTGCCAGCAGCAGAATGATAAAGATGTCCATATCCCAATGAATTAGAGTCACTGGGGTTTTGGGTTTATGCTAGTCTGTGCTAGTCTTGTTTTTTTTTTTTGCTCATCTGTGCTTGGTTTCCAGTTTTGATTCATTCAAACATCAACTTTGTTTCTGATATTTCTCCTAAAAGAGCATTTTTTGTTTCTTTGAAGAGAAACTGGAGGAGCAGATCTTGCAATTTTCTGTCTGTTTAACTTTTTTGCTGTCTAGCAGAACCAATTAAGATATTAATGAGATCTCGCTTATAATTTTATTTTCCTAATGTCATGAAGTCTTGAAGATTTTGAATCAAATTTACAAAATTTTAGACACTGTGTACTTTAAAAAGATGATTTTTACAGTGATTTTACTACAGCTAAGGGACGTTCTTAGGCAAGTAATGAAGCACATTTCTAAAACCCAGTAAAATCACTGTAACGCACAGCCTCGAGTGGCTTATTGTGTTCAAAAAATGGTGCCAGCAGCAAAATGATAAAGATGTCCATATCCCAATGAATTAGAGTCACTGGGGTTTTGGGTTTATGCTAGTATGTGCTAGTCTTTTTTTTTGTGCTCATCTGTGCTTGGTTTCCAGTTTTGATTCATTCAAACATCAACTTTGTTTCTGATATCTTTTCCTAAAAGAGCATTTTTTTTTCTTTGAAGAGAAACTGAAGGAGCAGATCTTTCAATTTTCTGTCCATTTAACTTTTTTGCTGTCTAGCAGAACCAATTAAGATATTAATGAGATCTCGCTTATAATTGTATTTTCCTAGTGTCATGAAGTCTTGAAGATTTTGAATCAAATTTACAAAATTTTAGACACTGTGTACTTTAAAAAGATGATTTTTACAGCGATTTTACTACAGCTAAGGGACGTTCTTAGGCAGGTAATGAAGCACATTTCTAAAACCCAGTAAAATCACTGTAACACACAGCCTCGAGTGGCTTATTGTGTTCAAAAAATGGTGCCAGCAGCAAAATGATAAAGACGCCAATATCCCAATGAATTAGAGTCACTGGGGTTTTCAGTTTTATACAAGTCTCTGAATGAGCATATGTAAATCCAAAGATTTTTCACTGTGCTGAGTAACTTGGGAGTTTGGATTGAGTGTGAGCGTGTGTCTTGATGTGTATAAAAGCCAGTGTGTGTAAAAGGGAGAATAAGTACGAGAGGTTAGACGGCCGTGCTCCTGAGGGAACACAGCAATACGGTGTTACACTCCAGAGCCCCACAGACAAATTAATTCACTTATTGACACCGCTGACACATCTCAGTGACTTTGTAAAATTAACAATTGATCACACTCACTTGCTCTTTCTCTCCTTTTTTCTTATCCTGTCTCCGTTCCCCCTTTCTCCTTCGGCCGGTCTCTTTGCACGCCTGGCACGTTTAGTCATTATTATAATTACGCCGGCAGCCTGCGGGAGTCTGGTCATTAGCGATAGAGGGGTGTGAGATAATCGGGACAGTGGCCGGCCTCAGCACGCCTTTGCAGGGATGAGGGCAAGGAGAAAGACCCTGGCTCCGACAGTGGCGGACCACTCTCATTGATTGTCCAAATCCACATCCAAACAGGACATAGTGGCAGGGTCACAAAGCACAGGGACAATAAAAAAGAGCAGTGCATTTATCACAGAGAGAAAGAGAAAGAGGACACAAGTAGAATACGGTGACAGGCTGTTTGGTTTTACTGCTGCACACTTTCTGACATTTGTTTGATTTAATGTATGAGACATAGATCAGAATGGGCTAAAAGCTTGGATATTTTAGATATGCTGTTGGTGGACTTTGCACTAATCCACAGATCCGTGAATGGTTTTGTGTTTTGTGTTTTGGTTGACAGTCGGCTATTGTGATTCCCAGTGCATTTTTTATTTGCTCAGCAGTTATTTGGTTCCCAGTTCAGATGTCTCAGATGTTTCTCCTAAAATTTCATACAAATAAAACAAAAATGGAAACAAATTTGACCATTTTTGACATAATCATAGAAGTTTAATTAAGTTTTTAAAAAAATAAATAAATAAAATTTACATTTTGATTTTGAAAGAGAATGAGGAGAGATATCTTGCTTATAATTTTCCCCCTAATGGTCATGATGAAGTCTAATTTACAAAATTTCACACACTGTAAAGTAAAACTTTTCAAAGATGATTTTTTGGTGTGTGCTGACCTGATGGTAAGGCATTTTAGAGTCGGACAGATGGCTGAGAGATGTTGCGCAATGCTGTCAAGTGGTAAATGGTGTGATTGTAAAATAAAATGGACATTTCTGTGTGTGATTTTGCTTGTGTCTGTAATATATTTGAGAGAAGTCTAGTAATATAGCAGATTGTACTGCTTTGGGGCAGAAAGTTTATTAGCCTGTAAGTGCTATAGTTACGCTATACCTTCATAAAGCACATAGTCTAGTACCTGCTGTCTAGGTTTATAATTTTACACACACACTGAAATCTGATGGAGGACTGTTTTAATACAGACCTTATAAAAGACATTTGGTCCCACTTTATATTAAGTGGCCTTAACTACTATGTACTTACATCAAAAAATAAGTACAGTGTACTTATTGGGTTCATATTGAATTGCAAAACACTTTTTCTGCTATTGAATTGGGATACGGGTAAGGTTAGGGAAAGCTTTGGTGGTATGGGTAGGTTTAAGGGTAAGGGTAAGGTGTAAGGGATGGGTCAACAGTGTAATTATAAATGTAATTACAGAAATTAATTGCATTGTATCAAGTGCATTGTATCAAATCATTAATTTAAATGTAAGTACATAGTAGTTAAGTCCACTTAATATAAAGTGGGACCAGACATTTTTTTAGAAATAAATGACATTACGTAGTCTTGTATTAATGTCTGAGGACATTTTTAAGTCATTTTTGCCACCAAAAGTAACCAAAAGCACAAGCAGTCATACATACAAATTAAACAATTGGGAGTAATTTGTTTAAAAATGAATATATGGACTAAATACAAAAGACACAACCTGTAAATTAACAAATGAAGCAGTGAAGCATCTCATTGTGTTAAAATGAGGTCATCATACTGAACTTCATGGAGCTTGAACATCAGAGCAAAGCTAATTGGACAGTTAAGAGCGTCTGGGCTGTCTCAAGATACTGCCGTAAGAAGCAGCACCTCAGAACTTCAGCTTAGTACTAACTCCACATCTAATTCTGAGGGTTTAAATGTGATGTGTTGAAGACACACAGGTGCTTTTTTAAAGTTATAAGGCAAGCATGTACGCACACACACGCATAAAGCCCTGGAAGGAAGACTCTGGTTACAGATATTTCTTTTTGCTTGGTCTGTGAGGAAATGGAAGAGAGGGAAAAAAAAAAAACTGTCTGGTGGAGTCATTGGATCTTGGGGACTGTGACTCCCGTCTGAGCAACAGGCTTTGGATGGGACTTAAGTGCAATGAAGATCAATTCTTCTGTAACTTTAACTCAGTACCCTTGTAATCATATTACCCTTGGGCTTGATACAAAAGAGAAAAAAAAAATTGTAGTTCAAGCCTGCGTTAGAGCAGACAGTATAGAGATTTGCTTAGATACATAGATTTTTATACCTGAAGCATACCTGCTTACAAATTCTGTTTTGGTGCAGATACAGTACATGGTGAAATTTGTGAAAATCTGTTCTTACAACTCTTACACATGCATTTGTCTCCAGGCATAGTACAGACTTTGAGCCATTCAAGTTGTATGAATCCACCTTTTTCCTGAAGAGCCTACCGCATTTTGAATTATGGGTGGCACTTCCGGTTTGAGGAACTTCCATCCAAAAAGACTGAATCATTTCAAATCATAAGGTCGCCCTACAAATAAAGCTTATCTGTCAGTTTGAC